>NW_017535452.1:565322-583700 GCF_001853355.1 Bactrocera latifrons
GACGAAGAGGTGGTGAGTGTCGATTCTCCTTTCACGGGTCTTTTCCAAGATTTGGCGCATGGTGAATATCTGGTCGGTTGTTGATTTTCCACGTCTGAAGCCACACTGATAAGGTCCAATCAGTTTGTTGACGGTATGCGATATTGAGGAGGCTTATCCCACAATAGTTGGCGCAGATTGTGGGGTCTTCTTTTTTTTGGGGATTGGGAATAGTACACTTAAATTCCAATCGTTGGGCATGCTTTCGTCCGACCATATTTTACAAAGAAGCTGATGCATGCTCCTTATCAGTTCTTCGCCGCCGTATTTGAATAGCTCGGCCGGCAATCCATCGGCCCCCGCCGCTTTGTTGTTCTTCTGCTCCATCATCATCGATTGGGGAATCGTGTTCTCCTTCTCCTGGCGTTGTGCGTTCACTACCATTCAGCAGGCTGGAGAAGTGTTCCCTCCATAATTTAAATATGTTCTGGGCATCGGTGACTAGATCACCTTTGGGAGTTCTACTAGAGTATGCTCCGGTCTTGAAACCTTCTATAAGCCGCCGCATTTTTTCGTAGAATTTTCGAGCATTACCCCTGTCGACCAGCTTATCAAGCTCTTCGTACTCACGCATTTCGGCCTCTTTCTAATTTGTCTGCAAATGCGTCTCGCTTCCCTCCTCAACTCTCGGTATCTATCCCATCCCGCACGTGTTGTGGTCGATCGTAACGTTGCGGGGTAGGCAGCCTGTTTTGTCTTCGCTGCGACACGACGCTCCTCGTCGTACCAGCTGTTCTTTTGTACTTTCCGAAAACCAATGGTTTCGGTTGCAGCTGTACGTAAGGAGTTTGAAATGACGTCCCACAGTTGCCTTATACCGAGTTGTTGACGAGTGCTCTCAGAGAGCAGGAGTGCAGGCCGAGTATAAAATCGTTCGGCTGTCTGTTGTGATTGCAGCTTCTCGACGTCAAACCTTCCTTGTGTTTGATGGCGTTTACCATGGTCGTCATCAAAAGTGGAGTCTCTCATCCGAGGCTGTTCTTGCGTTTTCATTGGGTTGGTTTTTTTACGTGGCGGGTCCCAAACCCAGCGCAAAACCCTATGCAGGAAATGTTTCGCCTTCTCACATTAGCTCRCCTTCAAACGGATGTTCTTAGGCTACCCAGAGGATACTTGGTCAAGGAACGGAAGTCGTGAGCTGCTTGAGTCATATATAAAAGAATCGTTTCTGGCCACTCCCAAGTGAATGGCGATCAGAGAACTTTCCTCACTTGCGTGAACTTCTACACATGACTCCATCCTACAAAGAATCACAGATGTTAATTCGGTCCAMTAAATTTTTCACAGAGAATTTATRTGGTACCCATTCTTTTGTAGCCAGCCATTTTTAAATGGTTCAAAACCGTTTGATGATGAATGTTAAGTTCCTTAGCGATGTCATAGCCGCTTATATGATGGTCCTGGTCAATCTTTTTCATAATTTCATCGACTTTTTYAATCAGAGGTCGACCAGATCGAGGTGCATCATTCACATCAAAATTTCCAGAACAGAAACTAGCGAACCATTGTTGTGCTATACGAACTGATACAAATTAAAAAAAAATAATAATTTTTTAGCCATTATAGTAAATAAATTAAACAAAAGTTCCCCAAAAAATTAGCGACTTATCCTAGTATACCCAAAGCAACTAGGCACTGCGGTAATAACATTTTARCATGCCAGTTATTGGGTAATATTCTTGTGTTTCTGCAAGTAAAGTTTACTGAGTAAAGCGCATCGTTCTTTAGCCGCGTTCGCGCAGTTCAACTCTTTGACTTCGCTGTCGTCACTTTACATACAAAATAAACACACACACATGGAAATGTATAATATGTATTGCATATGCTGTTTTTAACTTTATTTGGTTGCCTAAATTTTGGCAAATAATTAAGTGCGGCTTGTAAGCTGCCGCAAGAATGTCATTGACAGCGTATCAACCCTCTYGGTGCGGTCTCTGTACACTTTATGGCGATCGGCGATCTGTTGGCGCATTCGCGGCTGCGTGGCGAGGTCGTGTAGGCAATAGAACCTGTTGAAGCGCTTACACAAACAAGTACACAGACTGTAAACAAATTCTGAACGGTTTCAAGTGTTCATTACAAAAAAAAAACAAAAGACTTAGTCAGCAACAAATCAGGTTAAATGGTGTCGGCTTGATTTTGTTTAATAATTTTTACACTTTTTAGTAACTTTTGTTTCAGAAATTTGTTGACTTAATTTACTGAGCAGCTAAACAAARAATAATAAATTTTCTAAAATTTGTGCCTTTTAATTTTATACTTTCACCACAAATTTTTGAAGTCGTATGGATATATTTTTTTAATATTCCTTATCAAATTTTTGTTGCCGTGAGCAAAAACAAAGGAAGAATATTTAAATATGCATTATATCTATATGTTGATATTGCATCGGCTGTCAACCTAAAAAAGCATATATAGAAACAAGATTACTTTGTTTTTTTTGTACTTTAAGGATTTTTTTTTCCAAAAAATACTTTTTCAAGMACTCTTACCAAAATAAAGATTTCTGGAGATTTTTTGACTACAGTTTACCTTTGAGTCCCATTTAGTATCGTGGTCATATGGACACTGATTTGATAAATTTGGGTAAACTATAATTTAAACATATTTTTAACAGAGTTACCTTCTATCAAAAAATCGTCATGCCTTTAATAACGTCTTCTTTCTGTTGAAGTTTAAAACAGAAATTTTTACGTTGTGTTCTTTTATTAAAAAATTTAATTAGATTAGAGTTACCATTTACAACAAGACAAGCAAAAGTAGCAAAAAAGCCACTTTGTCTGAAACTTCGTTCAGTATCGAACGGCTCGGAGAGGTCCTTCCAGTTCCTGACGGAGTATTAGCTTTGCGGGGATACCAAGTTTAAACATAACAACATAGAGACAGCTACTTTTTGAGCTGTCAAAAGCAGCTTTGAAATCGACGAAGAGATGGGGTGTGTTCATCCTTTATTACTGGTCTTTTTCAAGATGTCTGGTCAGTTGTGGCTTTCCCAGACCTATGAAATCCAATCAATTGGTTGCCGGTGGGCTTTAATATTTCACCCAATACGCTCGATAGAACCGCAAATGCGACGTTGAGGAGACTTATCCCACGGAAATTGGTGCTGATTGTGGGGTCTCCATTTGTGTTTGTTGGGCAGAGAACACTTAAATTCCAGTCGTCGGGCATACTCTCTTTCGACCATATTCTACAAAGAAGCTGATACTTGCTCCTTATCAGTTTTTCGCCGCCGTATTTGAAAAGTTCAGACGGGTAAATGCTATTCGAACTTCTTCATGATTGGGTAATGGAACATCCACTTCACCGTCATCGGTGGTGTTATGCTTGCACTTCCATTCAGCAGGCTGGATGAGGGTTTCCTGCATAATTTTAGTATGCCATGGATATCAGTCGTTAGATCACCTCTGGGGGTTCTATAACAGTATGCTCTAATCTTGGGACCGTTTCTTAACCGCCATATCTTTTCTTAGAATTTTCAAGTATTACCTCTGTCGGTCAGCTTTTGGTACCCATGCAATACGGCCTCTCTTTCTTTGCAGTTCTGTGCGCCATTTACTTGAGAGTGGCCAGAAACGATTCGTTTACATTTAGCTCACGACTTCCGCTCTTGGGCCAAGTATTATCAAACCTCCGTTTGAAGGCAAGCTAAAACGAAAAGGGACATGATGCCTCCCTATGGTTATACTTACTCCCTAATGAAAAGAAGAAAACAATACTTAGCTACCATTTATGAAATAAAGGTTTTTCAGTAAATTTTGTCTCTTCAGTTACATATGCTTATAATATAACATTCGTCGAATATTCGATATTCATTAGAATTATTAAGCAACATTTTTTAATATGAAGTTTGATCCTTGAAAATTGCAAGCGTACGAAATTAGTGCTTACTAACTTGTTTTTATAAACAAAACACATTGTTTTAATTAAGCAAAGACCACTAGAGCCGGTTGTTATGTTACTGTTATGTTACACCTCATATCTACTTGTACTTACAAATTACATACAACATGAATCGTTATGAAACGATATAATGAATAATACAAATTCCTACATTTTTTGTTACAAATGGGTTACACAAGCTGTTACAATGTTTGAATCCATAATATTTAGTAACAACTAAGGAAGTGTAAAGCAGACATTCATGACGTCATATAACAATGTAGTTTGTGTCAAAGAAAGAAATAATGGTTTGGTACTTTTATAGTCACCAATATGGCTTGCTGGCATTTCCAAATTTCTATACCTCAGTGAATGGGGAATCTCAATATTTATTATCTTGCTCGACCTTTAAACCCTCTAGTCATTGTTCAGAAATTCCATACAATTACTTTCATTATTGTGCATTATTCATACAAATATATGTAAATTAGAATATTTGAAAACAATATTTTATTTTCAGAAAATAATTCGCTGAACGTAATATTAGAAACGGTAAAACCAACTCGTAAAACCAGCACCAATAAAAGTACTTGAGAAAAGTAAAAGAAATTAATTCTTGAAAAATAAACAGACAGTGCTTTTAATAAAAACGTTCATATTAATTTATGTACCTTCTTTGTGTTCGCGCGTCATCTTGCTTTGCCGAACCACATGTAAAATTCCTGTCGAAAAATTCGATTAATTTAATTAAAAATAATTTCATGGCTTAAGCAGCGTTAAGTTGCCTACATGTAAATGCGTATATGATCATAAATTATAACCTCATTTTTTAAATTCCGAAACATATAGACATCAACGAAAATAATATTTGAAAAATGCATGTTTGAACTCGTCTTACTTTGCCGCAGCGCATGTAATTAAAATTTCTAAATAATAAAGAAAGAACAAGTATTTAATCAATGTGACAAATAAATGGTTTTCAATAAGAATATTACCATATTTGTATGCAAATATGCAAATGATATAATGTGAATTCGACAAATACAGAGAGATCAACGACAGTTTCATGTCAAAAAACGCATTTCTCTTTTTATTGTATTACTGTAGATATGGCGAAGCTCACTCAAGGTTAAGTGAAGCCGTTTTGTATAAGTATGTATGTATATGTCATTTTCATTGTTATTGTTAAGAACTTAAGAACGTTCTGCAGGTGGTATAAAATAAGTGCCAACATTTTTATTATACACCAGAAAATGTATACGCATTCCTCACTGTTCGAGAAATAGAATATACGCGACTTCAAATTCAATTAACCTTCCAATAATTCCAATATTTTTAAAACGAAGTATGTAAGACCCAGAACGAACGAAGCGGTACGAGCTGAGTCGATTCAATCATGTTTGACATATACACAGTTATATATTACACTGAAAGTTTTCAAATGTTCTTTTCTTCCTAAGAAGCTGCCTACTTGTCGGAACCGCCGCATATCGAACCACTATAGCATAAAGCTACCATACCGCCAACCGATCAAAGAACGTGATCTTTTGAGGAAAACTTTTTTATTTGAAAAAATAATTGCACATAATTTGGATTTGTTTATGTAATGTTCCAGAGAACGCTATAATCTCCGAATATATTCTTCAGATAGGAATATACTAATGTATTAGATATATTTCTTAAAGCATAAAAAGGTTTAAAAATACTTCTCCAGTAAACTGGTCGATCAAAATCAAGAAAAATATCTTTATCAACCTTTTGCTATAAGAAATCCACCTGTGAAGGGAATTATAGCCAAGTTACAGCTGAAGTTAATTTTTTCCGGTTTTTAAATTAAATTTTATGGACGTAACTTAAAAATGTCAATTACTTTCACTTTCCGACGTCATACCAAGTCAGAAGATTTTTATTTTTCCTTCTTCGGACAGAAATTTTTAAAACTAGTATTCAGTAAATTTTAGACTAACTGTGGTCTAGAGTTCTTAAGCTTTCGGTGTTCTAGAATTGAATAGTTCACTTTCATTTTGTGGTCTTATTATTCATTAGTGGCCTTTGTTGTTCGTAATCCGAACTAAGAAGTTACCGAACTACAATTCAAAGCACCTTTCCAACATTGTCATCATTATATTTTGAATACACTTCTTAACCTTACCTCTTTCACTTAAAGGACGTAATGATGAAAGAAAGAGTATCTGATTATTGCATAATATTTTTTCTTTTGTCACACTACCATATATAAACGGAAACAATGAAAAGTGCATTTTTGAAAGCATAACTCAATTCAATTGTATTGCTTGCCGGCATTGTTTGGCGTGACAGCAATAATTCCTGGCTGCCTAACGCAACACATACGGACATTTTCCGTCTGATGCATTTGAGAGTGCTCAACATTACCGCCAACATATGCTATTTATCGCTCGCAAAATACTTTCAAAAATGAGCTCTCGCCTATACAAAACCCCTCTACATTTAGTAACACATACTAAGTATATGTATATATATATATATATCTTTATATACATAATACTGTACATTTTTGTTGAGCACATGTGTGCGCTTTTTGCTCGTAGCCGCACTCACTTTTGTAGCAGAAACTGCTAACCCACCACTGCTAAGTGGAAGCAGGCGTATTAGTGGAAGTCACCATTAAATGTGGAAGTGGCAGCTGATTTTGCTGATTTTGCTGATTTCAAACGAACTTTTCGCTTTTGCTTCTTAGCGGTTTTCCGTTCGGTTTCCACTCAAAACTCGCATTGTTGGCAGACAATTTCAGTTTTATTGTTTTTGTATATATATTTCACTTAATTATTGATTTGTTGCTGTTATTATTTTTAATACACTTCAATTAAATTTTTCTTATTTTTGTTGCTATTGTTCTTTTGCTTTTGCTATCTGACTAATGGTTTCAGTCGGCTGATTACAACATTCTTGATTATTTAACAACAAATGCGCACGTTATTTACGTTTATGTTTATATATATATATGTATATGTTTTCAATAGAATTGTATATGTAAGAAGAGGGTGATCCATTTTGAAGTTCCMCACTTTTTTTTTAAGTAAAAYTRKGCAAACTTCAAATTTAATGGGGTATGTTTWTTATCATTCGTAAGAACATTCTTGGCATTTATTTTTGGAAGATTATCTGTTTCAAATGTCTACGTCTCAGAGAGTCCACCTGTTTGTCAAAAAATTGAAAAATATACCTCAAATTGGATCACCCGTTATATGGAGAATTGCTGCATGTCACATTACTTGCCGCTAATTTATACGAGTTTTATCTATCGTTTTCTCGATTCTCGCAACGTCTAACCCCCATGTCTGCAGCCAAAAAGTCATCCGTTGTCAACGCAACTATGCGCATAGCTGCTGAGCATAAGCAACTTTTGCGCACGGCAAGTATTAAGCACATTGCAAATAGTATTTACAAATCGTATCCAAATTCTTCGTTTGATTTACTACGGTAGTATACACCACTTGATTCTCGAATCTTGTTTACTTCTGCTCAAAAGCCACTGACCGATATTCTTTGAAGTATTGTTGTGTTTGTGTGTGACAAAGAGGGAAATGACTTGGAAAAATTACGACAATATTTTAACTTTGTGCAATAATGGCAATAATGGCAACAATAAATTATATAAATAATACTTGTAGATCGTGTGAGTTATGAGTTTAATATGTGATTTATCACTAAGCATTGGTTCCTTTTAGTTCGTTAGACTAAACTCAATTATATATTAACTTCTTAAGCTGGTCTGAAAAATATCTGTTTTTGAGGGCTTCGATGTAATTATACTTATCGACGAAAACCTCCTCATTCAGTAAAAACTTCTGACCATGAGTGATTTTTACAAGATTTCCATCAAAAAGAGGTGGTATGAATCTAAACCTGGATAACACGGTAGGGAGTTAGCATCGTCGTGCTAGAAAACCACTTTTTTCTTCGTCTAATCGGCCAGGTTTTCTGCAATTCGCTGTCGAATCGGCTTAATAATTAAGCGTATTCGAGTCATCTTCGAGTGAAACGTTATACCATTCTCCAGGTACTGAATGTACCACTTCTTGTGAATCCCAGGAAAGTGTTGCCAGTGCCTATGCAGCTGACAGGGCAGTATTGGCATTCTGTGTCTCCTCTACAGGTTTCGAATATCCAATTTAGAACCCAAGCAGCCTTTTGAGAAGTCTGCACCTTCTCTCGGAAGTCTGCCAATATGAAAACGTATTCTTTTGTCATGTTATTATTCGTGCTAACCTTCTGTGAGGTACTAAGGCGTGGCTCGTCATAAAGCGATCCTTAAGCTAATTAAAAATCATCAAACTTTGAAAACTACTGCGTGACTTCCTTCTCAGGAATAATAATAAAAAAAAAAAAACAGTATTTCTTTTTTTCATTTTTCTAGGTTTCGCGATATATACACTTCCAATTGGTGTCGACTGCCGATAATTTTCCTTGGATTCTAATGAAACTAGTTAATAAATCTTGTACCGAAGCTATAATGTCCTTCACAAACCCAAAAAAAATCCATCAAGAATTTGATTTTAACCGATCAGTTTTTAAGCTAACTATATTTTATAGTGACACGATTTCAACAAATTCGAATACGGCACCGTTGCTTTGGATAATAATTCAGAAACCAAATTTCGTAAAACATCTCGTCAAAGCAGAAAGCTTTCATACGAGAACTTTTTATCTATCGTTGAGTTTGTATGGAAGCTAGCTTCCGACAAATGGACAACTTCTTGAGGAGAAGAGAACCTTTGCAAAATTTCAGATCGATATCTTAAACCTGAGGAATTGAGCGCAAATGACTAAATTGACTCAGCTCGTCTGCTGATTATTATATATATAGTTATTTTATAGGGCCTCCGACATCCTTCTGGCTATTATAAACTCCTAGCAAACTTAATATAGTCTGTTCCGAATATAAATATATATACGTGTACTGAGCGGGTCGAAATTTTGGATAAAATCTGAACTCTACGGTCTGCTGATCATTTTAAACAACTTTGCCTAAGTGAATATGAGTCTGAAACCGGTTTCGAGACAGCGAATTTTTAAGTGCACTTTAATTTTTCGGGATTATAAAAAATTCTTCGGCAATTTTTAAGATATCTGTGTAAAGTTTAATACATTATTTTAAAAATTATTTGTCGGAATCGGCCAGATTGGAAAATATATCATATATCTACCATACAACCGATATTCATTTTTTTTTTTTTTCTTTTGTTCTGCGGTTCTGCCTTCAGTTAAAAAGCTGAAAGCTCTGAATTTTGCAGAATAGTCCTCTTATATAAACATACTTACAGTGAAAATAGAGAAAATCGTATTTTTATACCATATATCCCCCATAAGACAGAATTCTGAAATGAAATTCTGGAACTTTTTACAAAGTCTGAAAATAACAAAAAAGTCTTTAGCTGATACCGAACTAGTCCCGAATACATTGCAAAATGGTTCCAAAACTGTTCCAAAAAAATCTTAAAATCACTTCGAAATGCTGCACAACAATAAAAAAATATCCTGTATTATACAAAATACTGCGAAAATATCTTCCAACAGTCCAAAAATAGACACACCTCTACTAAACTATTTATATAATATACCGACAATGTCAATTGGGCTTGAACCGCTGACATACAACTATTTAATCTTCCTTCAAATTCCCAAAACTCCACAAATTTATGCAAATAATACCAATAACCAGTCTGATCGACTACAAGCCATGCCAAATGCCACTACGTTGGCTAATATTTCCTTTTCTGGCTGTTGACTTGCATGCCACATATTTCCTTTATTCTCGTGTGAGCACGGCTGTCATGTTGCAAGTGCACTCCAGCCACTTTGCCGCACATAACTCAGCCATAATATCAGCGCTCGCGTGCAGTACTGTTAGAGTAAGCCCCATGAAATGAAAAATCAGAAAATAAATATTTTTACTTTTTATTTATTACATACTTTTTTTTTTTTAACACTAAATTGTCTCAGATCGCAATGCCAACGAGCAGTGCAACACATGGCATGTAGCAACTGTTTGCGGCTGCTTCGAATGCCGTTAGGCGTTTTGTAATAACTTGGTCATTCTATTCCAGTTTGGCAGTCAAGTGCTTTCGTCCAACACAAATTCGCTTTCAGTTGCACGCCAACCCAGCCCCAGGCACGAGCGCTTGCAACAACAGCAATTGAAACAGAGCAACAACAACTACACTAGAACTGAGCAGCCGCAAACGGCAACATTCAGCGGCAGAGATTGCTATTAAGTTGTTACTGTTTTATTTTATTTTTTAAATTTTACATTGTTGTTGTTCGTTTTGTCTTTCCTTTTTGGCTTGCAATTCATCGTTTGCGTGCAATCGTCGTATCATTGGCGATTGTAGCACATTGTTGCTGTTTGGGGGCACAATCGTCGTTGCTACCACTATTGCATCGCACGAGTGTTTTTGTAGTTGTTGTCATAGTGGTTGCAGTTGCTACAGTAGTCGTTGCTGCCGTTGCGTGCTAATCGATATTTGTTGTTACTGTTTTTTTTTAGACAACAAAAACGGGTATATTTCGGTTTTACTTGTCGTTGCTGCCGCTGCARTTGCCGCCGTCTTGCATGGCTGGTCAGCGAATGCTTTGTAGGTCATACTCACAAACGCATATACACGCTTACGAAGGCGCTCTCGCTTTCAGTGGCAACACGGCTTTAATGCACCGCTAGCCAAGTGGCATGAAGGTTCATTACAAGCTAACTCAAACACTGCTGCAATTTTACAGATTTGTATATGCCATAGCATATGTGTGTRTATGCGAGTGTGTGTTGCTTGCAATTTGCGTTACAAGCAGTTATTGTTTTATTGCGCTCATGTTGTTTATATTGCCATTTAACACTTGAACACGAAACTGATTTTTATATATATAAGTATGTATATAGAATTGACTAATAAATATGTACTTGTTCTAAATTGCTTTGCACTAGAAGAGAAAAGCGCGCTAATTGCTCCCAAAAATGCATACAAATGTTACCAATTTTGCAATAGAACATTGCAATAACATTGTTATTGTTATTGTTTCGTATGCTAACCAATATTTTTATGATTTATTTATTTATTTGACCAAATAGTTCATAAACATTTATGTAAAATATTATTTATTGCACGCTTTGTGTACATAATACATAATAGTTAATGCATGCACATATATAAAAGACTTAAGAAACGAACTCGCTGCTGAGGCAAGCGGCGAGTGATGTGTTTACTTATTAAGGAACAAATAGTAATGTATATTAAAATTTCATTATTTTTATTGGCGATTGTAGGAAATAGTTAGTTAATATAAATATTATAAATGAATTTGGCTTTAATAAGAAGAAATTTAAGAGTAAAATAGGAAAGTGTCTATCGGATAAAACCGCGAGTAAATAGTTACTAAAATTACAGAGAATATTGAATCCTTGAAAGACATACTTCGGACCTAAAAAACAAAAAAAAAGTTAAATAGAGTGTATCGAAGCTATGATACCCTTCCTAAGTACATAAGATTCCTTACAAGAACTTTTTTCGATAAGTTTGTATGACAGCCATAAGAAAAAGTGGCTCGATCTGAACAATTTCTTCGGAGATTGTATCGCTGTTTTGGACAGCAACTGTTGCCAAATTTCGGTGAGATATCTCATCAAATAAAAAAATTTTCTTGTAACACCTTGATTGCGATCGTTCAGTTTGTATGGCAGACATATGTCATAGTTATGCCATATCGACCGTTCCGACGAATGCGCAATTTCGTAAGGAGAAAAGGGTGTGTGCAAAATTTCAGATCGATATCTCAACGACTGAAGGACTGGTTTGGGTATATACTCATACAGACAGACGGATTGACAAAAATGTCTCTGGCAGGAATACTTATCAATTTTGTTTTCCTCAATACCTATATAGTAATATTGTATATATTCAACAAACTTTATATTATACAAACCTTTTTGAGTGGGTGGCCACTCTGAGTAATATTGTTTTATATTCGTCAGAAATATATCTTAAACTTTTAAACATTTTGTTCTTGACAACCCAATTGCAGTATTTTTGAATTTAATACAACAGAAAAATTTTCAAAGAGGTGGCAACCCTGCTAAAACTAATATTTAGAATAAATCTTCGTGTAAAACATTGTTATCCATTTAAAAATGAAAAAAAAAAAATTAAACAATTTTGCAGCATTTCTGAAAATTATTTTCAACGATAAGTGTGGTGCTTCCTCTATCTTAAAATTTAATATGTTAAAAATAAGAAAAATTAAAAAAAAAAATATTTTGAAACCGGTGGAAATCTTTCTAAAAAAGCAGCCCAGCAGAAACTTCTTAAATTTTGCATCTGCAAAATTCTTTCTGTAACCTCTATCCTCTTATATGTTGATCTTGTTCGAATTTCATGACCTTACATATATGTATGTATGTTTGTATATCACATTGAGGATTCGCTAAGGATTTTTGTTCTTCCATGCCTTATTTAATAAGGAAATGTCCAGATAGAAAATATTGACAATATACGTATATATGACATGACTTTAAATTTTTTGGCTGAGGAAACTCGAACTCTAATTTAAGTGAGATATATGCAGATGTGTATCTGAATTTGTTTCACAGATTTTCTGTAAATGTACATTTCATAGTAGAAAGCACATTATTAAAACAAATATAGAATTCCACAAAAAGCACAATATTGAAGAATAACTATATACAATGCCAAAGATTACAGCTCACATAACTTGTTCTTTGAGGTTTCTAAAAACTTAACTGAACTCATAAAAAGGAGTTCAGAGATGGTTCTCTTCAAAAACTAAACAATAACAGAGAATGCTATAAGTTGGTGGGCAGTGACTCCAACCATTTCTTAACATATCTTTATTTTCCAAAATTCTCAGTATTTACGAACTGAGGATATAATAAGTGTCTGAGATCTATTTCATTGACTTTATGTCGTTTGCTAAAATAAAAATAGAAAGGTTTCCTATTACATATAATATTACAGCAAAGCGTTCGATCTCTTTTGTTATCTCTCACTTTCTCTTTTATTATCACAGCCTTCAATAACTTTCTGCCCTCATTTYATTTCTTACGATTCTTTAAGATATAGAAAAATTTTTAATTATGATTTATGTCATCATAATAAATAAATTCAAAATTTAAGTTTTGAAATACACATTTTCAAGCTGACTAAGTTATGCACATATTGTCCGTTCCCATAACTGTCGGGACTAAATAACCGGAAAGGAGCCCACATTTCTGCACATTTCTGCCGCTACAACAATAATAATTATTATAATATTTTCTACTCAAATACTTTTGAAAGTCTTCGTTTATCTGTAACTCTTTGTACTTTTAGCGTATTTTCACTTATTTTAAAAGTTTTCAAAATTTTTAAATAAAGTTTAAAATAACTGAAAATGCCTAAAAATTGTACTTTGCTCTGAAAAGTAAGCTGTATACAATTTTATAAAGTTCACTCATAAATTGGAACACTTAGTAAATTTGTTTAAAAAATGTCTATATTAAATATATGTATATAACTTGATCGTTAAATGTGTCTATATTCCAGAGAATATTATATAGTGATCCATAAAAAATTAATAAGCTTACACATGCCTACAATAAGCTTACTTAATAAAATCTCATCCGAAAATGAGACCCTTTCGAAGTTAGTAAATTTGTCATTGTTTCGTTGAAATTTGTTAAAAAATCGCTTACATAAATCTATATAAAACAAACTTAAATTAAATTTGATCGTTAAGTGTGTCTAGTTTTAAAATATTTCCCGAGAATTTTAAGCAATAATTCATAAAAAATAATTAAACTGTAGCAGGTGCACGGTAAAAAATTATATGTAAATATACTGTTGAAACTATTTTTGTTTTCAAACAACTCATGCTGCTGGCTGGCATAAATATTTCGGCTAATTAAAACAAGTCCATAAAAGCATTATAGCTTATGAACGCTAAGGAGCAAGTCATTGACTTGTGGCACTCGATTGTACTTTGGCATATTTCAGCAAAACAATAACAATAGCAATACACGCATAGTTCAGATCAAGAAAAAAAATAATAATAATAAAAAATCTAACCTTTAAACAGATAAAACATGATATATGAAAAAATTCCAGCCGCGCAATAAAAAAATATTTTGACATTATTTTCGTCAAAATTTTTGTGGAAAATGCTAAGTACACTACATATTGCACATATATATGTAAGTACAAAACTATCAAATAATGGCAATTCTTTCAAGCGCTTAATGAAGATATCTGCCGCTATTTTTCTTACAGTAATTACTCAAAACAATTTGAACGCATTACACCACGCACACATGCTTACACAACAACATATATTTCTATATACATATATACATCTACCATACAATGATATATGCATAAATTGTTGTTCACCCACATCAATTAGTGCTCACAGCGGCATCAAAGTCCGGCGAATGACACGGCACAGCGTTTCAATGGCGTCGCTGCACGCCTTCGCATACGTCACGCTCTTGTAGTTGTTGCCAGCGTATCTGTACTCGCTTTTGGCGTATCATTGATTTTACGGTTGTCATTGGTACTTGCCACACGCCGCGCTGCCACCGGCTGTCAGCATAATTTCTGTGTTGACAAGCGTAATAATCATTCAATTTGCTGTCACTAAAAGTGATTTTGCATAGACAAAATATGTTGAGTGAGTCAAGTGGTTAGTCGTAACTCAGGGTTTCATTGTTTTTTGTTTGTATTTCCGAAGACTCTGCAGTGACAAAAAAAGTGAGAAATATCACTCTTAGATGTTCTATTGCCGCATTGTTAGACTTAGGGAAAATTTTTTTGGTGACTAAAATTATAGAATTAAAAAAAGAATTACACAAAAAAGAACGGATAAGAAACTTTAATGAACTAAATATGTATCATTTTGATCCACCACTTTTTGCCATTATTCCGCTATAGACATTATTTTATCAGCGTAAAACTTTTCTGTTTTCTAGATGAAAAACTGCGACAAGTAATTTGCACATGCTTCTCTTGAAGCCAACTTTACCCCCTTAAGGGAGTTCTGCATTGACCGAAACAAATGGTAGTCCAAGGGTGCAAGGGTAGGGCTATATGGTGGATGCATAAAAACTTCTCAGCCAAGTTCTTCCAGTTTTCTCGAGTCATCAAAGATGTGTGTGGTCTAGCGTTGTCTTGATGGAGACGAATCCCTTTCTAATGATCAGTTCTAGTCGTTTTTTTCGATATCTAGCGTCAATCTCATCAGTTGTTGACAATAAAATTTTTCTTCTATCTTTCACATCGAAATTTCCAGAACGAAAGCGAGCGAACCATTGTTGTGATCGTCTCTGTATTCACAAATTCCATTGCTGACTTGTGTGGCATTTTTCCTTTATTTATACAAACATATCAAGCTATAGCAAATTTCATCTTTATTTTCATTAGTTTTTGAACACCTGTAACTTTTTTCAACTTCCCCGAATTGAACTTTTCAATGTAATTGGTAACACTGGAGCTATAAGACTGTAATGACATCTATTGAGAAAATACGAAAAGACTTTTTCGACTACCCAAACTCCCTTTATTTTAATATTGAATTATGAAACATACTTTTGTATGAAACATTGTAATTTGTGATTGAGTAATTGTTCTCTCATTTTATATGCAAGTAGCTGACCCCGCMGCCGTTGTCCTGCGTGAAATTATGTGTTTTGAAATGAAAACAAAATTGAATTTAACATTTCATTTCTTTTTTGTTTTTCAATGTAACCCAGCTTGATTAACACCATGTTTTGGTTTCTGTTTCGATGTAGAAAGAAGATGGTTTTCCAACTCGTGAGCACGCCACRTATATCTGGCTATGTGAAAAACATAGCATTTCCAAATTTATGCCACACACTATGCGACTATCCTTGTGGCCTGTTGATTGGCATCTCAAATGCATTTTTCACTGTAAACGGAAGACGTTTTAATTGCAATCGTAAATCGTTGGAACTCAAAGGAATTCGTAGAATCAAGCATTCTGACCCCTTGTATGCGACCCCTTGTATACGACGACAGATCCAACTTTGAGACGCAAATGCTGCGGTGGCACACCAAGCCATTTCAAAGAATTCATAAATTCCACTGGATAATTCACGGCGTCGTGTTCATTGTCAAGCCATTGAGTTCATCTTTCGTGAATTGATAAACGGCAGATGGAACTGATATCAAACCACCGGAAGTGTCAACCGGTATTGACCCATTTCCAATTTTTAGCGAAGACGATGTAAAATGTCTTCGGCAATGTCATTTTTGTTCATATCCCATAATTGACGCGGACTTGAAGGTTGATATGTATCATCGCGAAAAGTGTACGACCTTGATTTGCATTCAAAGTAGCTATCGCATTGTACATTGTTTGATTCCAGTGATTATCATGTTCCAGAAATTGTAATTGCTGGTTTGCTTCTCCGAAACTTGCATGACTCAAATGAAGTTGAACSGCGTACATTAGTCAATAACAATCGAAGGAAGAAGCAATCTACTGGTTGGCCTTGCTTTCTGCGTAACTATTTCCTCGACGATGCATGCTATGTATAATATCAATATCGAATAATTGAAATTTGCTGGTCTCATCTCGTTCAAGACCAATAACCGCCATGTTGCTTCCTTTGGTGACGTACTTACAAACGTATTTTATCGATTTSACCAAACTGCAATACTCAACTTTGATATGAGTTTTGAATGTGAATTAGACAATCGTGGTGAATATCCACATGGTAAGATCCATGTGTTGTCAACTTCGATATTCACTCTTCTAAATTGAATGCTGAATTTTCTACCATTGTTATCTGGTGAGCGTCGCCGATAGAGTAGTTATCCAGTTTGTGTTTCCGAAAGAAAATCACGTGGATAGTGTTTCGTGCATTTATTGTCAGATATACAAATTGAAGTGAGATTTTGGTGTCCGTAAGGTCCATGAACTATATTGGTTTYCACSACTTCTTATAAYACTGGATCTTTCTCTGCAACAGGAATTCCGCAGAAATGATTTCATCAATTTTATCTGACCATCTAAAGAAGAATGTGCGCGTGCGGCAAACCTCTCTTTTGCCACTCAACAGAATACATGTAGCATCTAACAGCACCACATACACGTTTCTTCAAGATAAAGTCTATAAAATATAGTAACTGTTGTTTGAAAAGTCGTGTTGTCACATCGCATCCTAGTCATCGCATCTTAGGAGTACTGAGTCATGTGCTTTGGGCTGCCAATGTATGTGGATGCCAAAAAGAACGCCGACCGATTTTAGAGCGACCTCTTTGTGGCATCGTAACGCATTTCAATCTGTATTGATCACTTTGGGTGAAGCACACATAAAGTTTTCACTGAATAATTTTTAATGAATTATTTTTTTGAAAACCGGAATAAAGAAAGCTAACGACAAATTTGAACGGTTTAAATAATTAAAAACCAAAACAAAAAAATTAAAAAAAAAAATTGGTATGAAAAAGGGTTACTTTTTGGAATCGTCCAATTTTCCGACTTTCCGTCCTCACTAAACGCATACGGTTTATTTTATTTATAAACCCTCTCCGATCCACAGCGAACTACCTCTGAAATTGGCATCAAGATTGGTTCAGCCGATCTCTTAGCGTTACTAATAAACAAACAGTCATTCGTTTGTATGGGAAAAAGAAAGCATTTTTTTAGGGGTTTCCGGCAACTATACGAATTTTTCTCGCCGTATAAATCATCTTTGAGCCTCAGCGAACATTGATCCAGGCGTTGTTGAGTTATGCGCTTAGCAACACAGTTTTATATATATGAATTAAGTCAGCTCAAATTGCCTTTAGAATAACTATAGCCTTATTTAGCTCATAGAATGTATTATAAATTTATGTATCTCTAGATAATGTTGTCAATTTTCTATATCTAGATAATAATTGTGTAATAATTGTAATAATATGTAATTCATTGAACTAGTTTAGTTTTAAGCATTGAAGTGACATCTACCAACAGTGCTCCTCATTTGCATTAAAGAAAAAATCCATACCTAATAAAGCAAATATTGACAATTAGAATAGTAATAACTCAATCATATAATTACTCCTTCATTAGCATATATTCGTCTTCATTATTTATATATACTAATATATCAATTAAGTTTTAATGGAATGCATATAAAATAGTTTCGCAATTAGAATAATTTATAAATAATAATTAGCTAACGACACAAAGCATCATCATGCTGGATGGCTGTAAATCATTGACGTCAAACACAGTTGGCGCCAAGCAAGCTGTGATACCCGGCAATCACTGTGGTGGCAACAACAATGCCTTCAGCGCAACTGCAAGAACTTTTTGCAACTCACATTTGATTGTGGTTTTTGTTTTTGTATGTATGACTTAGCAAAATGCGGCTGCGAAGTTCTTTGAACATTTTCTCAACAAACTGGTTAAAGTACCGTGAATATG
>NW_017535453.1:0-1595 GCF_001853355.1 Bactrocera latifrons
GTAAATGAGAGAATTATTAATTAATTTATGTAAATTTACTTTTTTCTTCCAAAATTTGTGTATAGCTGTTTTTTGCACAAATAAAAAAATGTGTTATTTTTCAGAGTTCCATTTTGAATAAAAGACTTGATAACTTAATAATTATTTTTCTTGCTAATATTAATTTTCAGTAAATAATTCTGTAAAGTAAACAAAGAAAATATATTTTTTTTTTGTAATTATTAATAGAAAATATAAGTTGATTAGCGCTGGAATTGAAATAAAAAACAACAACAACATATTTTTTTGTTGTTTTACAAGTAATCGTATTTCCTCAAACCTTGAATTTTCATATTATTTACATATTTTCAACTAAAAGCACATAAATTTCAAAAAATTTATAAAGAAGTAACCGCATAGATTGAGATATTTTGCAAACAAAAAAAAAAAAAAAACTGCAGTCGCCAGCAAAAAATACTTTAAAACCTAGCTTTCCTGCTCATCGCTGCGCTTTGAGTTATTGTTAGCCTGAAGTGATTATGCAATAACAGCCAATTAGCGCGCGATACTTGAAGCGCACAAAGCATTTTACAACTCGTGAATTATACGTGTGTGTGTGTGTAATATAAGTGTGTGCGGGATATGTATCTGAAAATATTAAACCATTTAGCTTATACTTGCATATGTATGTGTGTACTCAACACAATTCAAAGGCTGGGGCGCAACGCTTTTCTATGAAAGTGCTGAATATCTAATAAATTATTGCAACAATACAATGATGCCAGCAACAACAACAATAGCAGCAAATTCCTTTAACACTTTGACAATTGGCACACAAGTACGGCAATTAATTGTGGAAAAATCCTAAACTGCATATGTCTGCGTGTTATATAATGCGATTAAGCATGATTGTAAGTACATATGTGTGTGTTTACATATAAATATAATACATTTTTTTGTTTTTGCTATAATCGCTTTGTTGCATTCTACACACACATAGTTGTTGTTTGTAGTTGCGGCCTTTGACAAATTGCATGAAATCAACTGTATCTGTATTTGTATTTGTATTTGTATTTGTGTTTGCAGTATATATCCGATATTGACTACAATTGACACTGATCAATAAATAAATCCCACTTAATTAAGAGATAAACAGAAGCAATTATGTTATTAATTACACAATGGCATAAAGTGCTCAAATGGCAAATTTTATGCTGTCCACACAACAGCAACAACAACGGCGAGCAGAGGTAGGAGCAATAAAATGCCTTGTATATGTGTATGTGCGAGTTAAAATTAATATTTGCAGGAAATTGGAGTCAAACAAGGTATTGCGCGCAACATGCAACAAATTAATTTTTATCTTTTTCACGTAAATATTGACACAACTAAAAGCTCATTTCTAGTTTTTAATATTCTACTTATGTATATTGCTCAAAAATATTTCTAAAAACTATTTTCAAATATTTTTTTGCGATTGCCAGTATTTCTATATTAATTGGTTTTTGGTTTTTAAAAGAAAGATACCTCGTAAGCTATTTTGAAATTGTCAGGGCATGTTATATAGTTTTTGAGAAAATATTTTTATTTGCAAATTTCATTGCCGTTGCTGCTGG
>NW_017535453.1:1742-7829 GCF_001853355.1 Bactrocera latifrons
AGAATCTTTTGATATTTTTTAATTTGTTTTTGTTTTTGTTACCTGAGTCACAATTTTTTGTTATTATTATTAATATTTTTTTTTCTGATTCACATTGGCCACCCTGTTTGTAATTTGATTAATAAGCTAAATCTATAAAAGCAGAGAGTGATTATTGAAATTTAACCACGCCGCACGGCCTCTTGATTATATGAACTGATATGCACAACTATGCAATACCGTCCACTTAAAGATTCAATGAAGTGCTACAAAAGCGAAAATATGCAAAATTCCTACGTCCTTTCATGAGAAATGCACTCCAACAAAGCTCAATTTTCAACAAAGCTTCAAAGTGCATAAAAAATAAATTTCAGAAAGAAACCTAAAGCTGAAAATTATATTATTTTAATTTGTAAATTCTCTGCTGCTATGTTGCAATTGAATTATTCAGCATTTTGTAGATTGAGTCAATGGAATGTGACCGCAGAACTGAGCTGAAGCACTCATCAAATGCAGCTGAAGCCACACAGAGGCACACACACACCAACGCATGCTCGAGGATATAAAAGCACTCAGTGCAGAGCAAACCTCAGCACACATACAAATAAAAGTATGCGTGTGTGTATGTGCAACACATGCTTATTAGGCCAAAATGATGCGCTTGCCACAAATCATGCCAAAATATCCACAGCAATTCATTCATTTCAAATGATTTGCTGACAAATAGGCTGAACCAGTGCATTATGCGCAAATAAACTGGCAGCCAGCAAACATGCACATGCAGTTGCAACATACACACACACACATGCGCACATGCAGCCACCAACATACACCCACACAGCGTCAACAAAATATGCAGACAGTTATGTGTGCGGCTGAGAGGAGAATAAACAAATGCACAATTAAAGGCACTGACAGCAACAACAACAAGAACAACGAGTGGCAAATAACTGCATGGGGTCAAGCACAGTTATGTTGGTGTCAACACATTCGCCGCATATCATTGGTCATGTTTTATTTACCTACAAGCCGCCCTCTCTCTTGCTCTCTGTTGCATGCCACATTTACCTCATTGTTTAATAAATAAACCAGAAAATGCAAAAGGTTACATTTCAATGCGTCTGGCAACACATTTCACATTTTGCCACGCAATGATGGCCATGTAGTGACAGCGGCCTCACACCCCACCTCCCACCAACAAATTGGAGTGGTGTTAATATAGTGGCAGGCAGTTGCAATGCATCCAAACGCAGTTGCAACATATATGTGCAGTGCGTGTGGCAAGTCAGCATGGTTAATCTGACTAAATGCCAAACTGATGCCGAGACACTGCAGTTGACATTGTTGTCAGGCGGATTTTGCATGTCTGTACGGGTGTATATGTCTATGCTAAAATATTTATTAAGTGCTACAGCGTGCGTGTGTTTGCGTTTGCTACTGGGAATTGAATTGAAAATGCAGTAATAACAGTAATAATTATGACATTTCATAGCATCGTCACAATTAAACTCATTGCTGTCATCATTGTTGTTAGTGTCAGCTATGGCTGTCGATTTGCTGTTGTGGCAAGTTGTTGTCTTTGCCCTTGTATGCATTATTGATTTAGTCAAACTGAATTTGATGCCACTTCCCCGCATGTTCGGCCCCGTAATGTAAGCGGAAGAGTGAGACAGGAATTTGTGCAGATTTTGGTGAATATGGAGATACAGGGTAACACAAATGCATGTCTGTTCATATAAGAAAAGCACAACTAGTTAAAAATAATGTTATAAATATATCATACGATTAAATCGTTTATTATTTTTATGAAATTTCACCTAAAACAAAAAATTATAAATAAAGAAAATTTACAAAAATAAATATTTTGAGTTAATACCTTTTTAATTTTCAGTAAATAAGCAAAGTAATTTTATAATAAAAAATTTTAATATAATATTTGTGTAAAAACTATGTATTTCATGTGAGAATACGTTTCTCATATCTTTTCAGAGATAAAGTTAACTGCGAAGTTGACCAGTGTGAGTCATTTTCTAATAGCTCCCTCAAAAGCGCCTTCGACGACGCATTGGTTCAAAATACCTCTTGGCAAACTTTTCAAAGTTTACCAAGACCTACCAATTGTACCTCATTTCAAAATATACAAATCGAGGTAAATGTGTACGTAGATGAAAAATGATTTTATGTATTTTTGCGGTTTGTACGCTTATTATCAATATTTTTATTTGTTTTTTTTGTTTTTCAAGTGTTTTCGTGTACCAGGTATAGGACTCTTCTTTCCACCACTATTCATTTGATAGGGTTTTTAATAAGTATTTTGCTGTGGGTGATTTAGAATATTTTGCAAATATTATTTATTACTTAGTAGATTGTTTTGAATATTATTGTTGTTGTTCCTGAATTGTACTTGATTTTTTATATTAATTTTTATTTTTGTTAAAATTAACACAAGCCGATCGTTAAGACTTGTATTATTAATGTATACATACAATGGAATTGTACCTGATTTTTTTATGTTTATTTTGGTGTTTGTTTAAATATTTTCCAGTTGATTGTTTTGACATATATGTTCAATGTTATATTTTTAATGTAATTAATATTAATGAATTGTACCTGACTTTATACATATATTTATTTTTGTGTAGTCATATTTTTTATAATAAGTCGATTGATTTAGAACTGTATATATAAAAAGGGTGAAAATAGGCCTCCTGGAGAACCGAACACCCAAAAAAGTTGATCTACTACATTTCATTTAATTACATCTCTGTGCCTAAAAAAGGCAGATTTCGATCAGGTGATCTCAGCTGTGAAAAATTCTTGTAAGACAGCTGATTCTTTTGTTACTTGCAAGGTTATACAGTGCATCCTAATTATAGTTAATTTGAATTTGCTGATACTGAGCGTCTGTAAAAAGTTCATTAAAATATTGCGCTGCGGAATTTATGATATTTAACTCAGCTGATCCCTCAAACACTGTTTGAGAGTAATCATTTCGAGGCACAGTGCTTCGTGATACAAATATTTGCGACACTGGTGTTATAGTTAACGTTTATGCAGTCGAAACATGACATATTGTGAAAGTGCTTGGATCGTTTTGCACTACATTTATCTGAACNAACTAAAATGTAAATAAAAAAATTTATTTCAGCAAACAAGTTAAATATTTGAAAATCTTTTCTAAAATTGTTTAAAAATAGTTTATAACCAATTTTGAAGAAAAAAATTTATAAAAACTTGTTTGAAGCAAATAACCAACTATTTTCGAAAATTAGGAAAAAACTTGATTTAAATATATTTTAAAAAAAGTTTATTCTAAGTACGAAAAAATTAGAAATTTTCAAAAATTTTATTTTGCCTACACACTTTACCTACATATATGTATGTATATGTGGGCATATATGTACATATGTATTTCTTGACGTACAGCGAAGAAAATAATAATAAAAAAATTTTAAATAAAGCCAATATTCACCCAATTTCATTATTAACAAAAGATAAAATATTATTTTAAGTAACAAAAAATGAAACAAAAATGTTTAATAAATAAAAAAATTAAAAATTTTCCAAAAACCTAAATTTTATGAAACAAATAAAATTTTATCAAAATATAAGTTTTATGTTAAAAAAATATATATCAAATTTGCACACGATTTTCTCGCAAAAGTATCGAAAAAATTTCAAAAATTTTATTTTAAGAAATGAGCTCTGAATTCCAATCCAAATATTAATAAATGTTTGTTGGGCAATAACAGACACTACGAACTTCACTTAATCAAATTGCCATACGATTTGCCACATTCGGACAGCTCAAATTTAAACCTTACAAGGTTGTAGCTCACACACACACGCACACATACACCTACAACCGGTTTTATGATGTCTCTTTCAATCTGATTGTGCTGCGTTGTGAAGGATAATTAGTTACGTTCATGTGAAAGCAATCAATACTGACAAATTGAATGCTGAATTAATAATTTGCAATGGTAAAAATATATTTGTGAATTTGTGCTGATGTGACTAAGCCGTAGTGTATTTGTCGAAAACGAATTAAGTCTTTGTGTGTGTGTGTGCGAACAAGTTTGTACTTGTAAAAGCTTATAGCAATCAAGAAAATAACATACTTGCAACGTGCAAAATACAATGCTGCAGTGAAAACAAATATTTAAATGCGGCAAATGCTTGGCGCTTTGTGCGACTGTAGTGGTAATTTGCGGCAGAAATTAAGCACTTATGTGATTCAAGTGGCTTTTATAGCAAATTAACTAATTAGAAATTGGAAACAAAGTGAACAAGTGCGCTAGTTAAATGAAGCAACAACTTATTTTTGTTACTTATAAATAAATAAACGTATAACGGCACGTTTATTTATATAATTTACACGCATAAATGAATAATAAAGCAAACGAAGCATATGCCATGAATAACTTGTAGTGCTTGAGCTCGAACGAAATAATACCATCAAAAATACACCGAAAAGCATATAATCATTTTATCAATAGTTCGCGCCCGTTATCCCCTTCGGAAGTGGCAACATAATCTTTCAACAGCTGTTAACTGAAAAATTGCACTTCCCACCATATATAGCCAAGAGCAGCAAAAGCAGGAAAATGTACCAGCCACCGAAAAAGCATAAAAAAACACGAATAAAAAAGAAATAAAGAAGGCAGAATTGAATAAATTTCGCCACAGCGCCCACAAGTATGCAACACATAGTGGCGTTTGGCACTCCACTGCAAGAATTCGCACCAGCAGCTACTGCTAATGTAAAAGATATGCACAGGCAAACAACGCACAACAACAATTATTCCCAACAACAGCAACAAACACATTTCCTACACGTGTGTGTGTGTGTGTGTTTGTGCATAAAAAGGGCGAAATTTTCCGACCAAAGAAAACAGCAGCAAAGTCAAACCGCAGCCACACAGATTCCTTCGCCAGCAAAATAAAGCACACCAAATTGGCTTTTGACTAACTGCCTGCCGCAGCGTCACTAAACTCGCTCGGCGCGTGCTGATGCTGCAGCAGCCGCTGCTTGCCACATGCAAATGGACTGGATTTGTTGCATGCAGCAAGCACCTCCAGGCAGTCAACTGTGCACCGCAGAGCAAAACTTTCGCATTAGTGACAAAAAAAACACAACAACAGCTACACAAACACTATAGGAAGCAAAGAATTCGAAATAAAAGTAGCGAGGGGAAAGCGCAAAGGGTGTCGGGCGCAAGTGAGATGCCAAAGGTGAGGCGTGCTGCCACTGCGGGCAAAGTGCTGAGCGCCGGCTGCTGGTGAATGCAAATGAGGCGTCGAGACAAGTCATCTTCCTTGCCGGCATATGCTCCGGCACGACGACACTAGTTGAGTGTTGTGTGTGAGTGTATGTGTATATGTGCCTGTGAGATGTGTGTCGAGTGAGTTCATGAAAATTCCAAAACATAGCTTGCAAGTGCCGAAATTGGGTGGGCGTTAAATGCAAGCTGCAGCAACAAATGCATAAAAGCCAATGCCGGAGTAAATCTCAAATGTAAATTGGCGATAAAAGCAAAATTTTGCATGCAACATATTTATAGCATGACACACACCCACAGACACCAAGTCAGTTTTCATGTTGTGAATTTTGTAGGACGTGAGTGGCTTTGCGGTTAACTGTATTGCAATAAGTATTCGTCAACTGGCATTTGTTGTGCTAGAAGAATTCCTCGTTCACTAAACTTGTCGGATTTTTCGTCAATAAAATTTATTTTCCAATAAAAATTTACAATAAGACATAACTTTTGGTATAAGAACATACTTTAAGCCAATACTATGTGTTAGTTATAGTTAGTGTTAGATTAAATGAAATTCATTGAATCTTAACAAAACATTGCTCTCTGGGTTTTGGATGACTTGATGAACAATATTCGGACTCTACACTAAGAAAATTAATCGTTTGGAAGTGTTTGGATCAGTTGAAATGAAATGATGCACGCAGTGGACACCCCGACGAAAGTATAAAAAAGTCTCCAAAATAATTTTGATTGACCTTAAAGACAAGTTGCAAGATAGCTGAGACTCTAAAGATATCAAAGGAACGTACTCGAAATTTTGTTAGTGACTATTTGGGCATGCTAAAGC
>NW_017535454.1:0-6982 GCF_001853355.1 Bactrocera latifrons
GGCATTTTCCCACCATTCCTTGGAGCGTACAAGATTTGAGCGAAACCCGAACAGAGCAGCCGCGGCCAGTAAAACACGACACACATGCATCATTAATCGTCTCACCATACGGTTTTTGATATTTTTTCAAACACAGCGTAAATAATATATACTCCACAAAAATTAACCAGGAAGTATGAAACAAAACAACTTCGTTCAACCGCCGCGAATCGCGACTGAATTCTAAACTAGAACTCCAAACGATATTTATAGGCTTCTCTGATTTGGTTACACTCAAAAAAATAATTGCACTTAAGTGACGTTATTAAGACATTATATGGGTCTTCTAACAAAAACGTGTTGATTAAGGCAAATAATTCGATTTATGATAAGGTGTATGTAAATGAATATGAAATATATAATTCAATGGATTCTATGATTGGCTATTTTAGTTTTATGGCTCAATCATTCTGTAATCGCGGCCAATTAGCTAATTCGAATTTTTTAACCACTTCAGTTTGGGTCATAGCATGCTTCTAACTGACAGAGAGAGTAATTATATAGTATATTACCGTATATTTATGAGTTATTAAGCCGAGTCCCTGTCGCACTAAATTGGTCAATTCGTCGATTGCACAGAAGCGCGTCGCGCCGTCGAGTTGAAACCACACACCATAACTGAAATACAAGTGGCTGGTGCTCTCTTTTTATTACCACTTTTTGCGATAATACTGGCCTATGTAGTACTCAGATTCTATTTTGTTGGATCCTACAGTAATGACTCTCTTTTTTGTACTCTCCAGCGAACATGTAATTCATGTCGCTTGACTAACGGTATAACACTGGGAAAGCGGCTTTTTACTAAAGTAAGAAATACAAATTTTTGAGCTCACAATACTAGTCCCAAAAAAAATACTACCCTTTCAGAAAAACTGCAAGAGACCAGAACATAACTCTAGAAGGCATAGTGTGAAATTGTATTGGGTGACCATAACTTGAAATTGGAGAATTGTGATAAGAGTAGAAAGAGAAAGAGAGAGAAGGAAAGAGAGTGCGTATTAGCGCTGATTTATTACAACGGATTAAGCATTACACTTCATCGTAGCGTTAAGCGGCTCAAATTAAAACGTCCGAGCGATTTTGATCACTATTTTTGGGAATTCCCGAATAATTATCAAAATAGTCTCCTTCTGCGTCAATACAGATTTTTGCACGGTCCATTGCCGGTATGGCCGCAAGTACGCCGGTGCAAGCCGATGAATGGCCTCTACGTCCGCATAACGCTTTCTTTTCATGGCCAAATGCATTTTTACGAATTGAAAGAAGTCGCACGGTGCTATATCAGGTGAATACTAGGAGTGAATAAAGGGTAAAATGTGATTTTTTGTCAAATAATAGGTCAGAAGCGTAGATTGAATGTTGGATTCTGAGCAATTTCGGTCGTCAGTAAATTTGTGCGGAACAAATCGTGCACACAACTTTCGTAAGCCTGAATGTCCCATCAAAATGCGATAAATCGATGATTTAGAGATGTTCAGTTCCATTTCCATGAATTACAATGATGATTTTGGGTTAATTTTTGATGAATTCACGCACAGTTTCGATGGAATTTCCGGTGATCACGGATTTCGATTGGCCCACATGTTGATCATCATTTATGTCCTCACGAAAAGTTTGAAAACGTTGAAACCACTCGTGCACTCCGCTGCGGGATAGGAAATCATCGCCGTAAACTTGTTTCATCAACTTAAACGTTTCGGTGAAAGTTTTACCAATTGTAAAACAATATTTAATGTTGGCTCTTTGTTCGAAGCTCATTTTCGCACCGATAACACAAACATATTGACACTTGAAAAGCAATAACTTCACTTCTAATCAATGCAATGCCATAAAATTCTCACTGGACAATTGATAAATCAGATTATAACGCAACAGTCGATACAGTTGTTTACTTTGGAATGCACTTTGTATGTTGAAAAATTCTGCAGTGCATTATTGCGTTAATTGGGACCAAAGTTTGACTAAATGGATAAACTAAACGCTTTCTGCTTAAACAATTATCAGCTTTTAAGCGATATGTGATGGTATTTAGCTTTTACAATATCACTTTTTGAACGGAATTTATGAAAAGAACAGAAAAGTCAAGAATTCACTTAGTACCAGCTTAATCAGGGAGTTCCAACATAGTACCCCCATGTTCTGAAGCCATGTTACTCAACATTTCACCTGACCATATATTATATATTTTGTGGCGTTCGTAACGATCTAATACTCCTCTGAGAGGATGCACAAAAGTTTCCTCAATTTAGCGAAAGATATACGTTAACAGATATTTGCTTAAAACTACCACTGAGAGTATATAGCAACTTGTTCGGTCGATTATTTGGAACTTTTCATTATAGAATATTCGGCTTTTTTTCCTTAAATTATGAACTCCTTCATTAGTAATAAATTTTGGATTAAGACTGAGTTCAATAAAGTCCAGTCCAGTTGAACAAAAAATTATGGATAATAAGCAAATTAACCGCTCAGTGTAACTGTAAATTTCCATTTCAAAAATTATGTTTTGTGCACAATAGGTGTCGGTAGTTCACTAACTTCAAAAAAACGTCTGTCACCGATAGTTATCAGCTCAAGTATGTAATTACTCACACACACACACATAAATGCATACAGTTGCATAATTGAGTTTTTTTAACGAATTTTGTTGTGCATCAATTTTGTTTCCGTTTAATTAACGTGCGAAAATTCGTAGCTCGTCGGAGTGTTGATTAATCGTAATTTTCATTATTTGCTTAGCAATTACCCCGTTTAATTGGACATGTGAGAGCGCCCATTTAAGTTCGCACAAAACACAGCAAAACAACGGCCGAATTTGTCATTAAGCACATATTTATACATTGTATGTATGTGAGTGTGTGTGTAGCCATAAAGAGCAAATGATGTGTTGATCGCACTGAGCAGTCAATGGCTTGATAAGCATCTCCAGCGCGTTCGTTGTCACTCTGTGACGTCTCAATGGACATTAAAGTAGCGACACATAAATATCGGATACAAATTTACAAAATTTAATTAAACAATTATTTTTTGCTTACTCCGTCTTTCAATGAAGTGCGAAGCTGTTGGGTATATCACACAAATACGTTCAGATAAGGTGAAAATATTAGAACTTAAGCTTCCCAGTTTGCTGATGCATATCTATTACAAATAAATTCCTACTAAATATCAGCATAAAGTTAAATACCTGAATCGGATTCTTCTTTGATTCACCGACTTAAATATTTAATTCGGATTTCTCATATTTTTAATAATAATTAATAATATTTCAAAGAAGATTTCATGGTATTGGAATCAGCACATCAAGTTTCTGAAAATATGTGTTGCGAATAGTGAAAACTCCTACCTAAAGTGGACGAAATAGAAAGATAAGCCCGCTCACTTCCCATATAACGGTGCTGTTCAAAACTATAAATMAATAAATAAATACGCCAGACACATTAAATTTTACCCATGAGATGGTTTGAGAGAGTTTTAAGGAATCCGGAATAAAAATGTAACGATGGGCATGGCACTGCCCACATTTTGTCAAAAACACTCTATACTCGTCCGACCGATTTCAACAAATTTTGGCATGTGGCATTCTTCTGATATCGCCAGGCCTATTTCCYATACAACACAATTTTAAATTCCATCTAATTCTTTCTTTCCAGCATAAAATGCAAGAAGCAGTTATTATAACGAAATATAATTTGCACGATTTGCCACTTTATGACCGAAAATTGTCCTACTCCAACGAAAACTGTTCAGATACCTAGATACCGAATATTTGGAACCCACTACCTAAATTCAGGTGTAGCAACAATGTCAATCTTTATAACAAAAAGTGTTTGTTCTGCAGAGCATTACATAGTGAAAAGACAAATCCCTCCCCTTTATTAAGAAAATTCAAGTTCCGTAAAGAATGTATTTCGGGCACTTCGCTAAACTTAAGATGAACGTAATCGGTCTACTACAACTGTTTAGTGTGGTTTGTGGGCCGGTGGAATCATCACTCCATATTTCTTCAAAAACGATRCCGGTGAGAACATAGCCGTGAATGGCGACCGTTATCCAACTATGATAACCAACTTTTCGTTAGCTGAGATTAAAACTTAATGGCACCATTTCTCACACAGCTCATCAATCAATAGATTTATTGAGAGAATACTCCGGCGAGCAGATAATTTCACGTCTTGTGCCATCCGATTGGCAAGCAAGATCGTGTGATATCACACCGTTAGACCTTTCCTGTGGGCTTATGTATAGTCTAAAGTCTATCTAGAAAAGTCCGCTTCAATTCAGATCTTGTAGCAAAACATTACGCGTGTCATTTGCCTGTTACTCAACTGAATATGTGGTAGCCACGGAAAAGACTTGGAAGAGATAAGAAACAAAAAATTAATGCCAAAGAGTGTTCTTTCCAATGATAATAAGCACTTTCCGTTAAAGTTGAAGCTTCTGTGTATTTCTTTGAAAGGGAACTTCGAAAGGCATCGGCTTTTTAAGTCATAATAAAAGCAAGTATAATTATTCAATTTGGATTTTTCCTTAAACGGAAAAAAATTAATATGGAAGTCCAAAACTAAGAATGGTTATAGATTTTGAAAATTAAATGAAAAAACAATAGCTGACAGGTAACCAATGACTAATCGTAAAGTTACTTATACTTTTGATTTGGCAGAATCTAAATATTTTTCACAATGGAGCTAGTTTTATCAAATATTGATGGAAGAAAACGATATTGATAACAGTGTATTTCAGTGAATAATAGAAAATGTGAATAGTTCAGAATACCATTCGGACTTAAAATGCATCAAGTATATTTCGGAGGAAATATCAGGAAAGTATAGATGCATAAGTCATAAGAACAAAATGGACTAGTTCAACAGTTTTGATAAAAAATTAATTCTAACCACCGTTGCCAATAACATTTATCTCAAAGACATTAAATTCTTCCAAACTGAATTGTGCAACATATGAGAAAGATTTATTTTCAATAGTTTGAGCATTAAAAACTTTACGTAAAGAATTTAAAAATTAACACAGATCAGAAGCCATTGGCATTCGCATGGTCTGAAAAAAACCAGAATTTAAAATGAAAACAAGGAGAACTTTTGTGGAATTTTCGCCAAAAATAATTTATAAACCGTGACAACAAAAGTCGTTAATGACGTTAATGACAAAGCAGATATTAAATTTTTTAACAGGTGAGTTAAGGGACTCAAGTAATTCATTTTTATCAACCCAACGATTTGTAGCAATGAATGAATGAATGAATATCAATCTCACGAAATAAACAAGAACTTGAATAATTTTAAGCAACAAATAGTAATCGATAATGCTGCAAAAATATCTGTAAATTTCATATATCATTAACAAAAGATTTTTGATTGAATACGACATACTAGGAAATATAGTTGGTATTTTCAAAGGCTAATCCAAAAGTAATTACTTTTATTCTATTCGTCAACACTGGAGTGAAGTGGAAATACATTTACAATAGGTAAATTAAAAACTTTGTTTATACAAGGTTCTGCGTTTAACGGAGATTTTCGGAAGTTGAAGTGGTGAAATGATTGAGTAGTGAGACTGTTGCACCTGCTTAAAGTTTTTTCAGTAAATGTATGGCAACCAATTACCATTGTTTCTTTCAGGACTTTGACCAGCAAAAGGGAATCTGAAAAAGTCACTACCATAGCATAATCTGTATTCTTATCCAGTACAAAAACCAATATTTTATACTCTTGAGTCAAAGCCATAGAAATACCTTAAAATGAAAGAGCGTCAAATAGAACATCGGAACCTAAGTAATTATACCCTGAACAGGGTATATTAAGTTTGTCACGAAGTTCGTAACACCCAGAGGGAAGCGTCGGAGACCCTATAAAGTATATGCATATATATAAATGATCAGTCTGTTGAGCTGAGTCGATTTAGCCATATCAGTCTGTCTGTAGGTATATATACGAACTAGTCCCTCAGTTTTAAAGAATCGTTTTGAAATTTTGCAAACGTCATTTTCTCTTGAAGAAGCTGCTCAAGCTGTCAGAACTGCCTATATCAGACCACTATAGCATATTGCTGCCATACAAACTGAACAATCGGAATCAACTGCTTGTATGGATAGCTTTCACATTTGACAATGTATCTTCGCGAAATTTGGTATAGATTATTTTATAAACAACAATGCAATGCCCGAAGAAATAGTTCAGATCAGCTCACTACAGCATATGGCTGCCATACTGTGAAGGGTATATTAGGTTCGGTGCAGCCGAAGGTAACGTTTTTTCTTGTTTTATATATACACTAATGGACTCGGCCACGCGTTGCTGTGGTATACATTTCGTACTATTATTCATGTCATAAACTATTCAATATAGTGACAATTTTATTTACGAATAAAGGCGAAACCATGATTTTCGGTATAGGAATCGAAAGGACTGTAGTTGATATTTAATTTTGAATATGTTCAAACAAATATTCAAAATTGAGAATTAGATTTCCCGATCACTTGACAGTTTTATATAAATATCCGTTCATATAATGAATAAAGGACTGCAGCTCAACTAACTACCGTTAGCTTTTATCACAAAGGATTTTTATGGAATATCCGTGGCTTCCTAGCCTGATGTATGTATATACCAATCAAACATTGGGAAGATGCACAAAAAAATTCTACATAGGCTTAGTTAGGTACAGATTAGTTTGGAATTAAAAAGGGTTCTAACCGAACCTATTACCAAATGGAGTTTTGAAGAGTTTTTAAAACATCAATCGGTTTCAAGAGGATTAGGGTCTGAAAAAGTTTTCAGTTTCAACCACTATTGTCAACCTATTTTGTCAGCGATGCATAAACTTCTTTTTGTGCTTTTTCAAAATTCACTTTCTACGAAATTTCTTTGGCCGTTCTTTCCTTAAAATTATTTACCATTTAAATCACCGATACCATCACCATCGCTATCTT
>NW_017535455.1:0-1506 GCF_001853355.1 Bactrocera latifrons
CAAAGGTGCAATTCCACAGAATTGCAAGTTACGGGACAGGTAGATTAAGGTTACTTTTTAGCTTAAGTATAAAATGTAAAATCAGTTGCAATTAAACGTTTAATAAAGAAGGTCATACGGACCCAAATTAAATAAAATAACTTTTTTTTCGGAGCTTTAATAAAAAGCCCGATAACTTATACTATATAATATGTACATACATACATTCATAATAATAATTGTCGCACGCATCTTTCGCATCTCCGTTGTCACGCACAATCAATGGCGAAACCAGAGAACGCACATTTATAGAGAAAACCCAACTACGGACAAGCGTGCGAACTGTCAAGAGCTATGAATTTTCTATTACATGATATCATATCATTTTGCGATTTTTTATGAATTCATGCAAAATTGATAACATTATTATTAAATTATGAAATTCTCCAAGCTATTTTTGTAAATAATGTGCAAATAGAAGCAACTTTTTAAATATTTCTTATCTTTGATAATGTAATATAATTTCATATGTATGCATATATTTGCTATATATGTATGTATGTATGTACATATATGATATATTATCATAATATCCTAAAAAACTTAATATATTAATATGTATATATACATATATCACACCTTTTATCATTTAAAACTGTCATACGCATCTATCCTGCAGAAATGTACATATGTAAGTACAAATCAAGATATTCAGGGGTGTTGCGGAATCCAAGACTGAATTGCTTAGCTTTCAGAATTCCAAACCAATTCTGATTTTCAATGGTGTCACAGAATCTGATTGGATTTTTGTCTTTCGAACATACGCAAAACCAATATTCGAATCAGCTGTTTACTAATGTGACAAAACTTGCAACTGAACACATTTGGAAGCAATCCTATTAAAGTTTTTAATGAGTTCCGAAATAAAGAAAGATTTTAAGAGATAACATTTATTGAATTAATAAAGACGCATTTGTTTCGTTTTTTCATTTTTACGATTTTTCTTAATTGGTGAGCAGGATAGAAAAAAAAAACTGAACGTCATATGGAATTTAAATTATCTTTTATTCAAACTAAAAAAAACCTAAAGAATTGTAATTTGAACATATATTTAAAGACATTTTTTTAGTATAAAAAAAGTTTTTTTCTCAAATCTTAATTTTTTATATAATTTTACACTTTTTTCATAATTTAATTTAAAAATAAGCTATTAAATAACATGAATCTCTTTGAATTTTTGGTTTCCGATATAAACCTCGACCTGCATCYTGACCGAGAGCATCTGATAATTGCTTCCCAAAGGCAAAATGTAAAAGATTTCGTATCAAGCAAATATGCGGATGATGTTTAAGTATATAACTATAAACCCTAGAAATTTCGTTTTAATCAATTATTTATCTCCCTCCCAAAAAAAAACCTAAAATAATCGATTTTTTAAGCCTCTAAAGCAGGCCCCCCCTAGAAACATCCGCATTTTTTTCCCAAACTCAATAATTAAGACATTTATTGTTTTATTCTTATGTTTTC
>NW_017535455.1:3661-5182 GCF_001853355.1 Bactrocera latifrons
ATGTAAACGTATAGAATTATATGCAAAAGGCTAACATACGTCTGCAATAGAAATGTATATTTCTGAGCATAATTTTCATTGAATGCTTAGCTCTGTTCACGCTCCACTGTTAAGATTTCTCCTTCTTAGCTAGCTGTGGTGAAATGCACTCATCGCATTTTGTTAGCTTTTGACAGTTTACACGCCTGTCCGTTGATGGACTTTCTCTATAAATATACGTTCTCTGCTTATACTATGTTTTCGTCCATGTAAAATCTGTCAAACGAAAACACAATTTTCGCTGAAAACTACTTGAAAACTTACATTCCACTCATTATAATCGTTGCCTGCTCTAATTTAATCGATGTTTTTGGAAGACATGTTTTGCCGGTCCTAAATGTTCACTTGATATTTGTTTACATTTCATATACAAATACAGCTGTCGCTTGATATTCTCATATTATGGGGATTCTCTTGCTCTTGCAAAACCTTGCACCGTGCGGAAGTTGCAGAATTTTCCCTTTGGTGCAACGGCACAACAACAAACACACGCAGAAAATTAATTGCAATGGCAGTAAAATATGTCAGATCAAAACCCATGTTTATTTTCGTGCCGTCCTATATCACTAGATTCTGCAATGGGTGCTCTCTTGGCCTTGCATATTTCGGTATAGGATTTTAGCATTTCGTGTCATCGTGCAATCTTGCAAGAGCAAGAGAATGCCGCTTTTGATAGTTGTCAGTGAAAACTCATCGAAAACACACATTGTCGGTCCGAACGACTTAGATTCCACAACATACAAATGTGTTCTCAAAATGTTTTCAATGTCAGTCCGAACATAGTATTACAATCAAATCTGTGTGCGACTATCTTCTCGATTTGTTTCTGACAAAACCGATAAAATTGGTTTCCGTGACACCCAAAACCGATACAATTCTGTTTCGAATATCAAACTAATAATATCTGAATTCATGGCACCTACTGCTTTATTGGATCGGTTTCAATTCTGATTCCGACAACTGTCTGCCCATAACACCCCTGATTATCATTTATCAGTAACATAATATGCGCGCGCTGCTCATATACATATACATACATATGTGCGTATGACATAGCCACACAAATCAAGAATGATAGAAAAGAGATTACACATTGCGCAGGTCCGTTATACTTGAAAACTGTAAACAAACAATTGCTTACGTCACACGGCGCAGTAAAAAATTTAACAACTATAAATTCGTGGTAACAATCAATGTGAATAGAGAAACAATTTATTTTACCCGTGTAATTTTTTATTTAAATAACAAAATTAAGTGTGTAGTGAAAAACTGTGTCAATGGTAGAAGAAATAAAACAATGGTGTGAAGAAAACATTTTTTATGTTTCCGAACGATAAAGAGCAGCAAAAAAAGTGGATCCAATTTTGTAGAAATAAGCAAGCATTTAAGCCGAAAACATGGCGAATTTGCATGGATCACTTCAACGATGAAGACATTATTGGAAACGGGATGTACGAAATGGGTAAGTTGATAAATCACCTT
>NW_017535455.1:6087-7449 GCF_001853355.1 Bactrocera latifrons
AATAAAAGTCTAAAATCTCGCGGACCTTCAATATTTTATTTCATTTTTATAAACCAAAAACCAATCAATTATTATTAACAAGCAATATTTACTTGCTACTCAAGCTATTTCACGAAATTTATGAGCCGTGTGACGTAGATGCGCAGAACGAAAAATTTTTTGTCTCTCATCTGCACAATCTTGTACTCTATCATTCTTGCACACAAATAATGTATACACAAACCTACATATAAACATATCTGTATACACATGTAAATATGTCACCTGCGAAAACTGCAAATATTGTTCTACCAAAACAACAATCGTCTTAAACAAATTACAAATTACAAATATTATATACAAAAACAACAATCGTCTGAAATAGCATCAGAAAGCAATATGGCAGCCAAATTGTCGATCTCAAAATTTATAGTAAATTACAGAACAACACAATTTTCATTCATGAACGCAAACGTACTTTCAAAATGCATATACGATTCATTCATAAAAGCAGACAACATTACATCTCCCCGAGTATACCTTGCCAACAAGCGTCTTTTCGCGACGATTTTCAAAAGCTAAAAATCATAAATTGATATATTTCTGAAATGTCTGAAAAAATATATTAGAATAAAATTGACAACATAGTTTCTTTGTCGATTTTCTATTCAAGCAATGTTTCAAAGAAAATATTCAATATTCGTCTGATTCATATGTACATTAATCCCGGTTAAGTAGTACTCCGCTTAAATGAAAATCAAGTCCCCCTCATCACTTTTAGCAGCCTATATTACATCTTGCTACATCTCACGGTTTGTTTTTTGAAATATCATAGAAATTATTGTTTAAGTACGACTCATTTAAATATCTGCAGTCGCTTATGTACCATATCAGGTTCCCTGTCCAATGTATCACATGTGATACAAAATTATTTTCTTGTACCATGTGTACAGCGTCCATGTATCATATATGAAAAATTTTTTGGTTGTTTTGAAATAAGTTTATTAAATGTATCACTGATGGTACATTGAGCGTATGCAACTCAATTTCGTAGTGCCATGTTCATGTGTCAAAGCTGATACAAATTTTTTGTTACCGTTATATCGCTGTCAAGATGTGTGGGATAGTTCAAAAATTCATCGATAACCTCCAAAAACACCTACAGCAATATAATTTAAAAAATAATTGTTGCACCTGTACCGTTAAAAATTAATTTTTGTATGGGGACAGGGAAAATGATATTATATTTTTTTTAACAAACCACAGTATCTTTGGTTATGGCACATAACATGTATTGACTGTATTTGTCAAAGAATTTAAAAAATATATAATAAAAAAATGTTTGTAAAAAAAACAAAAAAAAACGTATATAAATATATATAA
>NW_017535456.1:0-2802 GCF_001853355.1 Bactrocera latifrons
TATAAATCTAAATATAAGTAAATTAAATAAGACCTGATGTGGTTAATTTTTCCCGCGTTGAATTGATGATTCTACTGCTGTGATGCTGCTGTGGTTGTTGGTGTTGCTGCTAATACTGCTGCTGTGAGGTTTTGCTGCTGATACTGTGCTCGCTGTGGAGATTCGTTGTATTGTGTCATTTTATTTTGTCGGGTACTTCGTTGTTATGTTGGCGCTGTTGGGTGTTTTTTGCATTGTCCTCTAATTCGTATTTCGACGAGTTAGGAGGACAATGCAGGGATGTGTTCATTTGGTATGAACATAACCTAGTTTCTTGGTGTGGTAGAAATCTTGCCATTGAATCTTAAAAAATGTAAAACGATGTGCTTTTCACGTAGATCTGTAGAGCCTACTTCATACGTAATACAAAACTTTCGGTTGGAGCAAGTATGCAGTTCTCTTGACTTGGGAGTGACTATGGACCCCAAACTCAATTTTAATCTTCACACATCTTCCATGGTTTTTAAAGCTAAAGGTGCTCTAATTTTTGTAAATCGTTGGTATAAAGAATTTGGAGATCCGCTTACCCCGAAAATTCTTTTTACATCTTTGGTGAGGCCTATATTACAGTATGCTTCCGTGGTTTGGAACCCTTGTTATCTAGTTCATTCTGAGAAAATAGAGGCCGTTCAAAAACAATTTTTACGTTTTGACTTAAATCATTTGCATTGGGATTCCAGTTTAAATCTTCCCCCTTACACTAACCGTTTAAAACTGATAAATCTCCCTACACTCGCTAATCGTAGCGAAATGCTTGGTATAATATTTCTTGTAAAACTCATCAATGGGTCAGTCTGTAGCCCATCTCTTTTGTCTGATATTAATTTTAACATTCCCGCTCGCTTTACCAGGCAGTTTAAACCTTTGCTTTTAAAATTTTCTAGAACAAATTTCGAGTTAAACGAACCATTCTGCCGTATATGTCAAGATTTCAATTCTCATTCCAGCACATTTGATCTAACAGATTTTCTCTTTACCATTAAAAAAATATTTTATCTACTCTTAACAAGTAACCTTTAAAAATTATAAACTTTAATCTAATTCTTAATTTTGGCTGTTGAAGTTTTTGTTTCTGTAGCTGAGCAGCTTAAGATCGCAACGTTTAAAACTCTCTTGCCTTTTATGACTCGGCTAATTCCGCTCGTTCGCGGATTGCGCCCTGCGCGTCGGTTGGGCGGGAGAAGGGTAATCGTTGGGTATTATTATTATTATGAGTGTTTCAGAAAAGCATTAATAACAAAAAAAGGTACAAAAATTCTATCATTTGAAAAGTTAATATGAAAAATAAAAGCTTTATTTACGATTTGTTTATAACTCTTCATTCTGTCTAACTTTTGATACACTGTAATATGCGTATATTCATCAATCTACCTTAATATGCCGTAATTAGGAGCATTTACCTTATGTCATAGCGTCCTGGGAGTGCTTCTTGCCTTGCCTTGCCTTGGGCTGCCATACGTTGTTCACAAAAGAAAAAAACGCCGACCGATATTGCGACGAATTCTTCGTGGCTTCGTAACAAATTCCAATCTGCAATTGATCACTTTGCGTGAAACACACATATGTATGTAAAGTTTTCAGTGAATAGCTTTCAATAATTTTTCTTTTTAATAGCCGGAATAAAAAAGCAAGCGACCGAAATTGAACGATTCAAATAATTCACAAATCGAAATATTGAAAAACAAAACAAACAAAAATTAAAAAAAAGTGCATGGAAACGAGTTGCTATTTGGAACTATCCAATTTTCTGATTTTTGCTCATGAAAAGTATAAGGTATTTTAATTTTTAAGCCCCCGATTCACAACGAATAACCTCTGAAAATTTCATCAAGATTGGTGCAGCCGTTCTCTTAGCGTTACTAACATACAAACATTCGTTCGTTTGTATGGGAAAAAGAAAAGGGCTGTCTTTAGGGGTTTCCTGGAAATTATTCGAAATTTTCTTGTCGTAAAAACCATCCTTTGACCTCTACGGCCACATTAAAAAAAGAATCATCAAATTTCGTTCAGTCGTATGAAAGTTATGAGCGTACAGACATTTTGGCGATATCGCAGTCACCGACTAACATTTGTGCTGAGCAGTTGTGTCGTTGTTATCTCCGAGTTTCCGCTAATCATTTGGCAACCCGCGTGTGCTTCTACTTTGCTTAAGCTACTCTTGCAAACATATTTGGTTTGCCGTATATAAGTGAGTAAGAAAAACTTAATCACAGAATTGTGAGTGTTCATTGATCAAAAATGCCCCAAGGGGCTACCCATTTCGGGGACAAKAGGTTTGCTCTGCTTGCCCAGAGTCCCCAACCTAAGCGTAAAAAAGTGAATCAAAAACTGTCGGAAACTTTTCCTACTCGTACACCTACAAAAAAAGACGATCCAAAATTTATTGTGTTAAAATCTGACGATACTTCCAAGCCTCTTTCAAAAATCTCGTTTTTCGTGTTCACAATGCTATTTTAACCATAAGCAAAAACGTAAACAAAATCAGTGAATTGCGTGATGGAAGCCTACTTATTGTGGTAAATAACAAACTCATTGCTGAGGAATTTATAAAAACCTCAATTTGATCAGTCACGGTGACCTATCATGAACACCTTAACTCCAATAAAGGTACGATCTATGCACCATTCCTCATAGACGTCCCGGAAGATGAAATAATTGAAGGCCTAAAGTCATATGAAGTGTCCTCTGTTTACAAATTCAAACGAGTAGTTGATGGTGTAGAAAAATACACTGGAGTAATGCTTATCTCTTTGAACTCCTACT
>NW_017535456.1:4367-6001 GCF_001853355.1 Bactrocera latifrons
CTAATTTTCAGCACTCTAAATTCCATCAATAAATATCCAACCGCCAACAATAATCCACCTAATTCAAAGGCATTCCACAATAGCTATATGCATGATTCTGATACACCCACAATACACCAGCATTGCAAACAAAAAGAAGAAAATAACACAGAAAATAACGAAGTTGAATACAGCAAAGATTCTCAATAACAACTTGAGTGACCTTTAAACAGTTGACACTCAGCCAAGCTGACAACTCATTCTAGTTGATATTTCATTCTCTCTTAAGCTTTCTCATCTTCTCCTGTTTTCAATCTTTCTAGTTATCTTTAATCTAAGCGCTTAATAAAGTACTCTCTTAATATGTGTACGATAATGCAATGGCACCTAAATGGCTACATTAACAATTACAACGAACTTCAGCTGTTAATTAAAGATTACGCACCATCAATAATACTCTTAAACGAAACACATATCGCTTACAAACAGACTACTCATCCCCCAAACAATACGTTAGTATATTCCACAACCTTCCACATAACAAAACAAATAAACAAGACATTGGAGTTTTTCTAAGAAGGGACATTCCACACAAACTGAAACATATCCAGTCAAACTTGGCTGTGGTATCGATTGAAATATTTCTAACATAAAGAATTCACGTAATATGCTTATATATTCCACCTGACCAACACTTCACCACAAACGGTATCATGCAAATAACCAGTCAATTTCCTTCCCCACTCCAGAGGAAAACACATAGAAAACGTAATCCTTTCCTCAAACTTAATCTCCTTAAACAATGGCTCAGCCACCCATTTTTCAACTCTCTCCACTTTTTTTCATGTTAACGTTACTTTGTGTACAGATACGCTCGCCGAAAAATGTGAATGGAACATACTAGACTACTTACATGGAAGTGACCACTTCCCCATAATAATAAAAGTGCACTTGGGACCAATAAACAAATGCTTTAAACCAAAAAATATTTTCAAAACCGATCGCGCTGACTGGGTGAAATTCCAAACTTTCTGCAGAGCTAAATGTGATAAAAGCCCAACAGCAGTAAATCCCAAMCAGGAAACCGCTCGAATAACGAAAATTATTCGCTCAGCAGTAAACGATTCCATTCCACAAACTAATCATTCAAAAATTTCTAAAAATATCCCTTGGTGGAATAAACAATTAGCTTCTTTAAGAACAAAAAAACAAACTGCGTGGTATGACTACAAACGATGCCGCACACTAGAAAAACTCATTTGCTTCAAAAAAGCCAACGCCTCCATTCGTCGAGCCGTCAAACAAATAAAGCGCAAATGTCTCGAAGATTTTACGCTCAAAATCAATTCTTCTTCCGATCCGAGACAAATCTGGGCTGATCTCAAAAAGTTAGCTGGTTCGCCCACCACGTCAGTAATCAGGTGCTTAAATTTGCCTTCAGGTCAATCAAAAGAACCCAATAGATATCGCAGAAGAATTTGTCAACCATTTTTCCAACAACAGTKCTGACAACAATTTCAGCACTCAGTTTCAAGCCCTCAAATCATCCACACTTTCAGAAAACTCCTCTATGTCTCCATCTATGTCACCCTCAGCAAAACAAATCGATTCCAGTGTTCAATTAGTTGAATTTGAGTATGCTCTATCCGGAGTAA
>NW_017535456.1:6606-8029 GCF_001853355.1 Bactrocera latifrons
CTCATTTGCACCGACAGCAAGTCTTGCATCTCAGCCATTAAGTCGTTATCAAATTACAATCCGATAATAAGCCAAATCAGAGACGCCGTGATCAGCGCTCCGAGAAAAATCAAAATAATGTGGATTCCGGGCCACGTGGGAATAYACGGCAATCACCTCGCTGACGCCGCTGCCAAAAGTGCCAAAAACATACCGGCTCTTAATTACAAATATCTTTCGAAACAAGACATACGCAACTTCATCAAACACAAGAGGCTCGAAGAAAACTTAAATGCTTGGAAACTACACACCCATGGTTACGCCATCATCAACCCAGATAGAAAACCAACCTTGTATGGGCCCACCATGAAAATAAGCGCCATCAAAGCATACACTCGCCTCAGGATCGGACACACCATCCTAACTCACCCGAATATACTTATAGGAAAATCCCGTTATAATTGCCCTTTTTGTGACAACTCTGTATCAATTCAACACATACTAGCAGACTGCCCAGTGATCCACTCAACAACACACTTCTCTGACAACATTGACTTAGCACAAGCATTAAAAAATCCCTCAGATAAAAACGTAATGATTACATATAAATTTTTAAAAGATAGAAATTTACTAAAATACATCTAACACACTAACAACTAACTAACACAATAATAGTACCTAAGCTATTAATAAGGCGGCTGCAGGCCTAGTAGCCAGTGCTGCGATTTCATGTAAAATAAAATAAAATAAAATAAAATTTTGTATTTATATAGATAAAGAGGAGGTATATGTTAAGAATTATAAAGCAGTTAGACACAAATACCAACCCAGATACAGAAAAATTAAACTCGATAATATACATGCAATAAATGTATATGTATGTAATAGAGAATAATGAAATTTGAAGATGAACTTGATAGTTTAGTGATATTGGCAGTCATCGACTATCTCTCGTGCCGTAAAGACGTCTTTTGTTTTTCGCTTACGCAGTGCTTTTCTTAATGTCATCTACTACTTACTTCGTTTTTCACCGCTCGCGAGTGCTTTATTTCTTTCATTATTCGTATTTAAATTGCTCACCGGCATTCTAACCTCAAAAACATAAACACACGTGTATGATGGCTCCGAGGCCATCAAATATCAGGGAGAATCGCTTCTCTATACTTGATACGGGACCTAAAAGAAAAAAAACGCAAACCTCCAGATTTCCCATTTCTTCCTCAAAATAAAGCAGACGACCCAAAAGTTATTGTGATTGAAGCTACTGATCTCTCCAGACCTATTACATCCTACTCATATTTGGCAATATACCATGCCATTAAACAAATTAGCAGTGAAGTGCATAACATATCCACTCTTCGTGATGGAAAGCTATTGCTTCTGGTAAAGAATAACAAAATAGCCGAAAAATTTCTAAGGGTAAGGCAATTGGTAGGCGTCTGTC
>NW_017535457.1:0-1120 GCF_001853355.1 Bactrocera latifrons
AAAGGAACTATGTTGCTAGCACTTGTATRTAATGCTATTTTAAGGCTTAACCATTTCCCTACTCAGTGGAAGTGTCCTGAAATTGTGATGGTGCCTAAACCAGCTAAATCTGAGCATGAAATCACTTCTATTTGAAAAAATATTTTTGCGCAGGCTATTGCCAATACTAAAAGAGAATAAGGTGATACTTGAACACCATTTGGGTTTCGTCGATATCATGGTACTCCCGAACAATGCCCCCGTGTAATTAATGATATTATTGATGCTTTAGAACGTAAAGAATATTGTTCAGCTGCGTTTTTAGACATACAACAAGCATTTGATAAAGTTTGGCATCATGGTCTACTGTACGAATTAAAAAAGGTTTTCTCCTCTCATCTCATCTCATCATATAAGTATCTAATTCTCAAGTCCTTTTTAACAAGCACGTCGTTTAAAATACATAAATGCAGGAGTACCACAGGGAGGCGTTCTTGGCCCTGTGCTACAGTGCTCGAACCTTGGTTAGCCGCGTATGCTTTTTGGTGGTTTAACATAATAGTTATTGGTAAAAGTAACTGAATTTAGAATATTTCAAAATACTTCTTTATTAGGAAAGAGAAGAGAAAATATTTTTGCATTTCAAATGTATTACAGAAATAAAAACGTTAAAATATTGAAAATACAACAATATACGCGAACTTTACTTAGCCGCATTACAAAAAATTAGATAATTAAGAGATTTTCGTTAAAGTTTAGCAAATTTTGCGCTCTTAATATGAARTTGCACTCCCATTTTTATTAATTACTTGAAAAATTCTGGCTGGGATCGAGTCAATTAACTTTTGCAGTGTACCTCTATCTAGATCCAGTCATGCCCGCAAAATTGCTGTTTTTAGCTCCTGCGCGGCTAAATACTGACGCYCATTCGCATACACAGACCTTGCAATTATGCCCCAAACATTTTCAATGGGGTTTAAATCCGGACTKCGGGCTGGCCATTCTAGCAACGGTATAGAGCRCAAAGCAAAAAATTCTTTTGACTTCTTGGAAACGTGGATGCTGACATTGTCTTGCTGAAAGGTAAACGTAACTTCGACGTTATCCTCCAAATACTCAATGAGCACATCATCCAACATCT
>NW_017535457.1:1625-4753 GCF_001853355.1 Bactrocera latifrons
TGACCTTTTGATTTGCCGGCTGATTGCTCCGTTAGAAAGACCATTTCAAATTTCAAAATTTTAATTTGTCCTTTGTCCACATCACTTAACCACTTTTATCTAGCCATTTCAATCACACTGTTGTCAACTGAATATAATCAAATAGAATAAGTGTAAATGTTAACAAAACTTCACCAAAAATATTAAAAACACAGAGAACTTACCGCAAAAACTATAAAAAATAACACTGCTATGCTCTTGTTTTTGTATGAATGCTAATATTCCRTGTACATTACCTAGAAACTATTATTTACAAAAACAAAAATATTAAAATTGTCGCATGTACAAKTATTTTCTCTATAATTTAAGAGTGCGGTTAAAAAAAATTCGCGCACTGTATACATCATCAAGCCAGACGCCAATTTAAGCAACTATTTTAGTGCAAAGAGAATTGAACAAGATACAGACTTGGTTGGATTGCTGGTAAATGAAAGCAAACGTGAGTAAATCCGTACACGTTTTATTYACATTAAGGCGAAGCGACTGCCATCCTTTGTTTTTAAATGGCAATACTATTCCTAAAAGTGATAGGGTAAATACCTCGGCATGCACTTGGACAAACGACTAAGACGGAAACAGCACATACAAGCCAAAAATAAACAATTAAAAATAAAAACCAAACATCWTTATTGGCTACTTGGATATACATCGCAGTTACATCTTGAAAATAAATTACTATTATATAAATCTATACTAAAACCTACATGGACGTATGGTGTGCAACTTTGTCGCACTGCTTGTAATTCAAATATTGAAGTTCTACAAAGATACCAATCGAAAACTCTAAGATTAATTACAAACGCGCCTTGGTTTTTAACAAATAAAGCCATTCATACATATCTGAACATACCTTTTGTTAAAGATGAAGTTAAAAGATTTAGTTCAGCATATTTGCACAGAATAAGTTACCATGACAATCCTTTGGCAGTCRTGTTATTAGATGATAGTAATGAAACTATTACACTTAAAAGAAAACATGTTCTAGATCTCCCATAAGCCCTGGCAACTAGTGCTTCTTACTCCGTAAGATAATAATTGTATTATTATTTTTCATTTAATAAATAAATAAATAAATAAATAGATCTCCCAATTAGGAATTAAGTAAATGTTTAATTAAATATGTTACTACGATATTAAATGTATAATTAAGTTTTTTATATAATCATTTGTATTTAGAACATATTGTTATATTGTATATTATTTTTGATCTCATGGGAGACCAAAATATAAGCCAAATTATGGTTTTGTTATCAAATTTGCTTATTATTTACTAAAATAGATTGCAAATAAAATGTATTTAACAAAACAAAAAATCAWGCAAAAAAACAATTTATTAAATTGTAAACAAACATTAAAAGCAGTGCACACAAAGTAATAATATTAAACAAATAGAGCAAAGATCAAAAAGTGAAAACAAACAATAATGAGTGCTTCGCAGCCTCATCAGCAAGGCCGTAGGCATTCCTTAAATGTTTACTTCAGCTTTGTCGACCCATTAACAATTACAACTATTGGCAATAAAAAGTGTAACGGCGATGATGAGTCATCGCGGCGATCAGATGAAAAAGAATCGCAGCAAAGAATGCAGTCAGCAGAAGCAGCCGAAAAAAACAATTGGGCAACAACAAATGCGCTGACMGCGACCATCCTGCAGCATACCAGCAAAAGCGCAGGCAACGAAGAAAATCACAACGCAAGGTGAGAGTGTACCAACAAAAAAAGGGCCGTCTGTACAAACAGGCATTGACCCGTACGTCAATATAAAATGGAAATTAAGTCCTTCAAAGAGGGCGTTCAATCCTAAAAAATTTCAAGGCGGCACACCAAATAAAAATAAAACTGAAGTTTTAAATGGTAACAGATTTGCCATACTAATCAATGGCTCAGACGACAATGTTAAGGGTACCACCAYAGTCGTTATTGCCAAACCACCTCCAATATATTTGCGCGAACGTAGCATTGGAAGAATGCGGCTTTGGAATTGAACAATTGTAAATATATTTAATAGAAACAAAGTACCACAGCCAATGTTTAAAATTGAATTGTTGCCGAACTCAAATCATCTTAATAAAAATGAAACGCATCCAATATATAATTTAAAAAAAATGGAAAGGTCGCAGATTATCTAGATAGATAAACCTGGGAAAGACTTAATACAGCCGTCTTCATACTGACAAATCAGTTTTCTACCCTGTCTTTCTAAAATATTTTGAAAAGTGTTACTATCAATAATAAATTTTCCTTCACGAAGATAATATAATACCACCGAACCAATTCAGGRTTCGTGAAAAACATAGCACGATAGAGCAAGTAAGTAGAATTACTAATGAAATAAGAAAAGCATTTGAGCACAGAAAGTACTGTTCAGCTATATTTCTAGACGTGACTCAGGCGTTTGATAAGGTGTGGCATGAGGGCCTTTTATACAAAATTTAAAATATTTGACCTTTAGGATTGTATAAAACATTGGAGTCTTATTTAAAAAATAGAAAATTTACGGTAAAAGTGGGAGATTTCATATCTGAAGAACGACAGATAAGGACTGGTGTACCCAAGGGCAGTGTTTTACGACCAACACTATATATCATATACAGCAGATCTTCCAACAGCTAACTATGTATTAACTTAAATTTTTGCGGACGACACAGCTATAATGAGCCRTAACAAATGCCACATAATAGCATMAAGAATATTAGCCGGGAACTTAAGCTTTGTCGCAGAATGGCTAGCCAACTGGCGTATAAATGTGAATGAACAAAAGTGTGTCCGGCAGTAAAAATGAACAGTATTTTAGTAACCCATGTGRATGAAGTAACTTMTCTTGGTATTCACCTAGATAGAAGACTTACGTGGAGAAAACATATATCTAGTATGGCATGAAGATAARAGCAGCAAATTTAAATTTGTTATTAAATAAAAACTCCAAATTGGTTGTCAAAAAAGTCATGCGGTATTTTCGCTAGTTGGCGCTGAGAGCGCGTAGTTCTAGTTTTATTCGTCGCATTTTGGAAAGMTCATTTCACGCGCTAACACGTGTTTGACTGATTGTCGTTTCTTTTAAGTTGTTCGCAAACATGGAGCAAAATAAG
>NW_017535457.1:5243-6963 GCF_001853355.1 Bactrocera latifrons
GAAATATTTTCAAAACGTTTACAGCCAGCTGCGTCACAGTCATTATACACTTCAAAATAAAAACCAGCTGAAGAAGAGGTATTTGTCCATATTTTATTGCTTAATTGGTGCCACTCAGGCTCGATGTTATTTTTTTTTACCATATATATGAGTTCGCTGAATGTAATTTAATATTGGTTTTTTATCGGGTTTGACTTCAGATGTAATTGGTGCCACTCAGACTTGATGTAATTTTTTTTTACCATATATATGGGTTCACTGAATGTAATTTAATATTGGTTTTATATTGGGTTTGACTTGAGATGGTGCAAATCAGCAWTAGTTTTCTGTAATAGTCCAAACATTTAGGGCTGTACGAAAACCAGTTAATGGTTTCTCTTACAAAAAATTCTAATTGGCGTGGTAATGACTCAGCCGCCTTTTCCGCGCATAAATGCAAAGAGTGGCAAATACATTTGACAACAATTAAATCAGGCAGTTCTCTTTTAAAAATAGCAGTCACCGAGTTATGTTTACCAACCATAACGTTTGCTCCATCAACGCCGATTCCGATCATATTTTCAATTTTTACGCCATCCTCTTTGAGTTGATTGACAATTGCTTCATGCAAACTTTTTGCATAACATTCAGTTATCTATATTATTCGATAAAAAGTTGTAATAACTTGCTTTGCCTCGTGTGAAGGAAAGCGAATCATAATGCATAACACTTTTTGTGTAGAAAATCATCTATTATAATGGAGTACGGAAAATYTCCTATATCTTCAATCAAAGCTTCGAGCATTGATGGACCAAGTACATTTTTTATTAGCATTGAACACTTAGTTCGATGAATTTTTAAGTTTTTTAGAGCAYCTGATGAAGGATCTATTTGAGGGAGTATACTAATTAAATGATCTACAGTCAACAAAGAACAGTGCTCGGCGATAAAGGCAGCGATTTTCAACTGGACAATCTTCATGCTTTCTGACAAGACAGGTTTATATACTTCAGAAATAGATTTATATGCTTTTGCAGATTTTTCCCAGGCTGTGGCTTCTTTTCTGTGGGTGTTTAAAACTGCACGGCAATATTTACAGGTCGCCGATGACTCACTGTTAATATTTGGTGCAAGCCAATCTGCAATAAAAACATAAATTAAAAATTATTTTATTGAATTCTCAATTGAATGACACATGTATAGTTGGGAAATATAATCACAACATGTTTTGATTTTGGTAAAAAGATAGGGAAACATTCAATCATGGCAACACCAACATCAGTCAATTAATATCTGAAAAGACTAAAGCAGCCAAAACATAAAATGATTTGAAAAAAAAAAAAATCAATATTTATAAAATTAAATACTGGCTCTATTCAGACTAATGACTATGATGGTCATCATATACGATGTGAATCTTATTAAATCAACTTTTTTCATTTTTTCAAATCGCGGGCTCAGAAAGTCATCACACATCTATCGATGCAACTGTGTCCGAGATTCCAAGTTTAAGCAGCGATGCACATCAAAACTCAGCGTTGACCAACAGAACCATTGTTCAAGTATGCATTATGTCTAAACCCGAAATAAATTTTGAAAAAGTCAACACCGCTGACAAGCTCACCCACTCCAACAACTACCTGTATACTACGGTGGGCCGATTCCGGACTTTTTTCGATTCGGGATTTCTAATAGTGCGGAAAAGTTGCCTTAGTACTTCCTGATTCCAATGCAACTTTTT
>NW_017535458.1:0-1479 GCF_001853355.1 Bactrocera latifrons
CCCACATTATAGCAACACATCAAAGTTCCATTATCACGTTTATGAGACGATTTGAGTCGACGCGGGTTGACTTAAAGGATATAAAAGCTTAAACCTGTAACCGCATGAATGCTTACCTTGTCGAGCAATAAATACACGTAATAAAGAGTTTTTTCTAGTATATTTTTTCCACTTTATTGCTGTTGTTCATACCTACTGAAGATTCATTGTTGTTTGTTTTTTTTTTTTTTTTTTTTTGGTGTGTGTGTTTTGTGGTGATGTTTTGCTGGTTTCAAGAGCTTTGTAATGTTCGAATGGTAAAGCGTGAATTTCTAGCGGAATTTTAAATGGATAAAGCGGTGGAAAATCAAAACCAAAAACCAAGGTGAGAGAGTTATGGGAATATATGTTTAAAGAAGAGTTAAATTTTTTAGTGCGCAGTAAGAGATATTTTTGACCTTAACCAAGGTAGGAATAATGTATTTAGCAAAAAAGGAAGCCTTAGCTTTGGCTGCAACTAAACTCTCAAGCTTTAGTGCGGTTTGCATGTGGTCTTTCAATCAAAATCTTGGAATTTTTCTTGCTACAAAGTTTATAACGCGAGCTAAGCTATGTTTTGCTTTTATGATATATAAATTATCTTGAAATTAACCTTAAGCTAAGACCAGCTCTTCAGTAACTCAATATCTAAAGACGCTGGGCTCCTCTAATAAAGTTAAAGTGCTTTTCGATAGACCGCTTCGGAGGAGGCTTTGTTCCTCCCTATCTGTGATCAGTTCCCAACTAAACAGTGGATAGCCCTAACTCCCACAGGCTCGAAAAATGTATATGTTCAACTATTTCAGACAATTTTATTCAYGATTTTARACTTCATATATTCCAATTTCTATTTAACTTTTTAGTTTTAGAACAAGTATTTTGAGTTTTAATTTTAGGCAATTTAAGCGGYGGCTGATATATTTGAACTGTACTCGTTGCATTCTGTTGTTGTCGGTGTAAGAATMCGCTTCTATGTTCCCTTCCTACATATATATGTGTTTGTCAGATCACTCCTACCAATTATTTTAAACATTTTTAATTAAAGTTTGTAACATGCTGAGAAAATGTTTATAGGGTGATTCATTTCGAGGTTCCCTACTCTTTTATAGAAAAAACACATAATTTTTAAGCCTAATGGGGAATGTTTATTTTTATAGACTGCAATAACGATTCCACTGACCTAAAAACCACACCAATATTGTTTTTCTGGATCAAGTGACAGCTCTTGAATCKCTTCAGGTTGCCCTTCGTCACAAATGAGGATCATTTTGGAACTTTGAAGAGTCCATAGAGCAAAACGGGAACACTTGACAAGTTCTAGTCGCTTCAGTACTTGCACAAGCTGGATTTTGTACGCTTTCAATTTAAGATCTCGACGAAAAATACGCCAAGTCATTTTATACGTCAATCCGAGTTGCTACGAGCGGCGAATCGACTGTTTGCTGTTGGAGTATAAACGTT
>NW_017535458.1:1677-3997 GCF_001853355.1 Bactrocera latifrons
GCATGGACGATGAAAACATCTGCTAAGTCGGCGTTACAAGTTTTTGAGAGAAAAGTTCCGCGGAAAGTTTATGATCCTTTGKGCATTGACAATGACGAAGAATGCAGTCGATAGTACAATGATTTGTACGAGATATAACTCAGCATAACAAGAGACAGCGGCTACGCTAGCTATGTCATGTCATTCGGATGGATGAAAATATCTAAGCCCTGATGGTATTCGACGCAGTACCCACCGGGGAAGCACTGGAAGGGGAAGACCTTCACCCCATTGGAAAAGCCAGGTGGAGAAGGACCTATCTACACCTGGAATCTTCAATTGGCAATAAACTTCGAAAGGGAAGAACGATAGACGCGCTATTGCAAACTCGGCTATAACCGCGTAAGCGCTGTCTACGTCTATAAAGAAGAAGAAGATAATATAAACTAAGCACCAGTGATTATATCAGTATAAAACACTTATAGTGCCTTTAAGATTTCTCATATTCATACTTCCCTTAGATTTCAAATAGAATATAACTAATATCAGGATTTTCAAAAATCCGTTTGATATTTCCTCCTATGCATTGGTGATAGTATGTCAGGTACCTTAATTAAATTCAAAGAGCTTCATTTTCTATTAATGGCAATGCCAAAAATTATATCAAATCGGGTCAATTCTATCCCGATATCTCATTATTATCTCACTTAAGCGTAAAAATTTGATTGCTTCAAGTAAAGAGTGTATAAAATATTCGCTTACACTCGAACTTAGTCCTTCCTTGCCTCTTGTATTCATAAAAGTTATGAAGAAAGACTGAACTTTTGATTGATTAAACTAATGTCTAAGGGTTGAAGCACACAAAAAGTAGTATATATGACAGGTACATGATTGGATGTAAAGAAAACTAAGATTTCTGATTTGCATTACATTCTTGGGTGTTTCTACCCCTTGGTTAAGTTTACATTGTGGGTAGCCTGATGTTAATTTAAAGTGTGTTGCAAACTATCTTCCTAAGAAAATTCGGTAAAACACATGAAGTATAAATATATTGTTTTTATAATTCGCAGTTAACAAAAAGCGTGCATAATCACAAAAACAAGGCAAGGCCTTCATTAAATATAACAGGGGCACAAAATANATAGGGTCAACGACGTTTCCGTATAGGTGCTATGAACTTCGTAGCAATTTTAAGATACTCTGTTCAATGTATACAAATTCTGGTATTGGTTGAACAGTTTGATATTTATTGCATTTAATTAAATTATTGTATAGTAAAACGGCAAACTGAATATTTTCGATATTAGTCGAGCCACGGAAGGCCATGAATCAAAATTCTATAAAGTGCCATAACCTAGAGGCTGTAATTTTTATAACCAATCGTACTAAAGAAGGAGGAGTTGCTATATGGAGCAGAGGCATGGACGATGAAAACATCTGCTAAGTCGGCGTTACAAGTTTTTGAGGGAAAAGTTCCGCGGAAAGTTTATGATCCTTTGTGCATTGACAATGACGAAGATTGCAGTCGATAGTACAATGATTTGTACGAGATATAACTCAGCGTAATAAGAGGCAGCGGCTACGCTAGCTAAGTCATGTCGTTCGATGGATGATAATACTTCAGCCCTGATAGTGTTCGACGCAGTGCCCACCGGGGAAGCACTGGAAGGGGAAGACCTTCACCCCATTGGAAAAGCCAGGTGGAGAAGGACCTATCTACACCTGGAATCTTCAAGTGGCAATAAACTTCGAAAGGGAAGAACGATAGACGCGCTATTGCAAACTCGGCTATARCCGCGTAAGCGCTGTTTACGTCAATAAAGAAGAAGAAGAAAATATAAACTAAGCACCAATGAATATAATAGTATAAACCACATATAGTGTCTTTAATATTTGTCATCTCCCAGGTAACGACGACATGGAACTCTGTGCCTATAACTCACTTTTTACCGAAAATATTGGTCAGTGTGTGAGGTATAGAATTGAAAATCGGAGATAATCATTTCCTGAGAATAGTATATCTGCACTTCAAAAAAAGGTTGAATCCTATTCATACTTCCCTTATATTTCAAATAGAATATAACTAATATCAGGATTTTCAAAAATCCGTTTGATATGCATGGAAGGATTGGTGATAGTATGTCAGGTACCTTAACTAAATTCAAAGAGCTTCATTTTCTATCCCGATATCTCATTATTATCTCATTAAAGCGTAAAAATTTGATTGCTTCAAGTAAAGAGTGTATAAAATATTTGGTAACACTCAAACTTAGTCCTTCCTTGCCTCTTGTAGTCATAAAAGTTATGAAGAAAGACTGAACTTTTGATTGATTAAACTAAT
>NW_017535458.1:6444-7557 GCF_001853355.1 Bactrocera latifrons
TAAAAATGTTATCCCTAATATCAAAATATTTAATTTGGAAGGAAACGAACAGATTCTAACAGATTCCAATCTACCGAAATCACGGAAAATATAATAATTTAGACTAAGTGGTAATTTGGTTTGCAATAAGTTTTTAAATTAGATTTTTATAATAGGAAATTTCGACGTACATGACAGCAGGCGCACTTAAGCAAACAGTAGGCCTAATGTGCTTCCAGTTTTTAACCATATGAAACCTTATCTAGGAACAGAGTTGAAAAACTGTTTTTTTCACCTCAGGTTTTGAAGCATTTGGAGACTGCCCATTAGCTTCCGCGCAATCTCTGCATTCTACCGAATCATTTTAACCCATTTTCTGATGATGAACTGTACAATATTCGAAACTTCCGCAAAATAACTTTGTGCTATGCTGTAGGTACCCATCTAACGACCCTTGAAGAAGCTGACAGGTCTGGGGCCGCTTAAGGGAATTGTATTTCCAGTTGCGTCGAGCGAATCAGGGCGTTTGCCTTTTCATTTACTGCTATTCCTACATAACTGGAAACGCGTACAATAGAAACCCAATTATCTACTGTGGATCTAGTTAATGCCTGCTTGCATAACTTTATGTAATGAGACTTAGCGCTACGGATAAATGCTGCTTGACTGACCACTAGAAGGTTTATAGATTTGCTGGTTAGAACAGAATCCATTTAATACCTTTAGTTATGTCAACAATTTCGATTTGAAAGGCTGAATTGTAGTCATTTAGTTTGAGACTACCTTCCTTGTATGGATAACAAMAGAAGAAGCCCTTGCTTTTCCTAGTTTACGCTTCGRTCTGTAGAGTCAGTAGACCAAATGAGTTCGTAAACAAAGCTTTGGGGCATCTGCAGTGTTCCCGATTCGAAAGGCTTTGGTTGCCCTRCCCSCAATATKTYCTCTTCSTGTCATATTTTTAAATTWATTAAAACTATGATATATTTGGCAGAGCTGGAGAGTACAACAGATTCCYTCCTTAAAGATCGGAAATTGAATTGCGAAATGTTCACCCTTATTGTGAAAAAACTATACATTTTTCAGGATTACCAGTTAGGCCATGACACTGCGCTCAGTTGGCGGAGATCTCCATAG
>NW_017535459.1:0-4571 GCF_001853355.1 Bactrocera latifrons
GTGTGGAATATCTCGGTTTCATAGTAACAAGAGGTGGGGCAAAAACTGACCCCGCAAAGGTCAAAGCCGTTCAGGAATATCCTGAACCTAAGGATTTGTCCAGCCTCAGATCTTTCTAGGGCTAGCAAGCTGTTACAGGTGTTTCGTAAAAGATTTCGCCTCCATAGCAAGACCTCTAACTGAGATCCTAAAAGATGAAAAGGGCTCAATAAGTAAACAAGTAAAACACAAGGGTACCCATTGATTTTAGTGAAGCGCAACGCAATGTCTTCGAAAGATTAAGAAACATCCTGGCATCTGAAGATTAATGGCTTTAGGAAAACTTCAAAACGGAACTAGGGATATCAACATCTATACAGACCATCAGCCTCTAACGTTTGCGGTTAAGGCGGTGGAAGGCGAACATAATGCTAAAATTCATTATAAACCTGGTAAGAAAGACTCTGTCGCAGATGCTCTCTCCTGGCAGAACATAAATGTGTTGGAGAGCGAACTCAAATCTAACGCGGCGACAGTTCACAGTGAATTGTCACTGATCTACACGGTCGAAGCAACAGAAAAACCCATAAACTGCTTCAGGAATCAGATAGTTTTGAAAGAGTCGCGTTTTCCTCTGAAAAGAAATTTTATACTCTTTGGCGGAAAACCACGCCACGTTATTCACTTCAGGGATAGAAACAGCCTCATTGACGAAGTAAAGGAGGTTATTAACCCCCTCGCGGTGAACGCGATTCACTGCGAGCTATCAACATACAACACGAATTGGTAATATGCTTTCCATCTACCAAATTCTGGTACTGCAAAAACAAAGGGAAATAGTAATAGAGTATTACCGCCTCAACCGAAGAATTCCGAAAGGCAGTGAAAGGAAAAATTGAACAAGCACAACAGGCTCAGCTCCATAGAAATAACCCGTCAAGGCAGAACATGGTCTTTGAAGTGGGAGAAAAGGTAATGGTAAAAACTAATAGAAGGTTAGGGAACAAATCAACCCCCTGTGTGAGGAGAGGAGAGTAGAGGCAGATCTGGAGACAACTGTCCTAATAAATGGAAGGATAGTCCATAAGGACAACCTTAGATAAAGTACTTAGCCTTAGAAAATGACCACATTAATTTCCAATCACCTTATATTGCTTCTTTAGGTTTTCAATCACAATACTTCTCACTTTCGGGATAGCGGCAGCCAAATTAACGGATTACTCACACTCGCATTACATACCGGTAGTGGACGGCGACGCACTAGTATGGAACGAATACAATTACCTGAGGCACTCAACTAATTTGACCGAGTTTATGAGCATGACAGTCGAAACTGCCAACATGACGGACCTGTTCCCGCAGTCGCACATGCGAAAGTTGCTAGAGACTGACAATGGACATGTTAGAACATTACTAGCCGCTATAAGCGTACATCATAGATGGCTAGAATGGCGAGAAGCCTACACTTTTGGGTTCAGCCCTTAAATTTATCACAGGTACCCCAGACGCTGACGATTTCCACCAAGTTAAAATGACAGAAGTCCAACTAATAGAATCCAACAATAGACAGGTAGCGATTAACACAAAGACACAGGAACAGTACGGTAAATGAACTCCTCAAAGAAGCGAAGAATAAAAAAATCGATACGGCGCATCTTTATGAAATTATACTTACTCGAAATAGGATTATGATCACGGAAATTCAGAATATAATGCTCGCAATAACCCTTGCGAAAATAATGGTAGTAAATCCAGTAATCATTGATGAAGAGGGTTTGAAATCCATATTGGTTGGGCCAATCACAGATATAGCAATCACTGAACTAATGGAAGTGTCAACCGTTAAAGTTATTCAGCACAATGATGTAATTCATTTTATAATCAAATATCCTAGAATTAAGTTTTTGTGTAGAAAAGTTTTGATTTTTCAGGTGGTACACAACGGCGTCGTGCTGCAAAACAACGAAAATACAGTGGTCGAGTGCAAGAGCGGAATTCTGGCGGTCAACAACTGTGAAGCACACGTCCTGGCCAATAAAGTTGATCACAGCATACATTTTCAATTGATACATTTTTAATTTTTATGGATGACATTATGATTATTTCGTCAACAAAATAAGAAGCGTTTGAAAGGTTGAAGGTGGTCTTGGATGTTTTGACAAAGGCCGGGTTTTTGTTTAATGTTAATAAATGTTCTTTTCTAAAATCAAGTGTTGAATAAACTGGATATGAAATTAAAGCTGGAGTAATTCGACCTAATCCGCGTAAAATTCAAGCCTTGACAGCTTTACCACCACCTAAATCTGTTCACCAGTTGACACAATTAATAGGGTTGGCTTCGTATTTTTGCAGTTTTCACAAGTAATGAAACCACCACTGTACTTCCTTGTTTCTAGTAAAAACAATTTTACTTGGAAGGCAGAGCATGAACAGATACGACAGAAAATAGTTTCTGTCTTGACAAATAAACCAGTTTTGACCATTTTTGATCCGCAATATCCAATCGAATTGCATAGAGATGTTAGTGCGGATGGATACGGTGCCATTCTTTTGCATAAAATTAACAACAAGCCACATGGTATTGAATATTATAGTAAACGAACGTCTTCTGCGGAATCCAGATATCATTCATATGAGCTGGAGACTTTGGCCGTTGTCAACTCGATTAAACATTTTCGACATTCAGCTCTATCATGCAATCCATCGTAGACTGTTTTTTCGGGAAAGTTACGAAACTGCTATCATGCAATTCGAACAGTTCGGAAAGTAAGTTCGAAATTCGTAGAGTTGCATTCACTGAATTCACTCGGAACGGAAAATTTTTAAGTTTAGCGGAATTTTTGTACGACAGGTTTGTGCTAACGGAGAAAAAAAATTTTAAAAAATAAAAATGTAAGTTTTAATTGAATTCAAACTATAACATATTTTTTATCATCAAAATAATATTTAAATCAAACTATAACATAGTTTTTATCATTAAAATAATATTTAATCCGATTTCCGCAGGTCCAAAGTAATTACCACAAAGCAACAATATGCACTAATGATTGAGCTGTTACAGCAAAAACCAGAAATGGCGCAGGGTTTTACCAAGTGCCCAAAAGAAGAAGTGGCAGCTTTTTGGAACAACATGGCCCAGGAGCTCAACAGTGTTGGTCCGCCTATCAAGGATATTTCCAGCTAGAAGAAGGTAATATAATAAATTTGTAGATTTTATTGTTGTTACAGGATAATTTAAAGCTTGATTGACTTATTTTTTATTAGGTATGGCTTGACTGGAAGGCTTACATTAAAAGGAAATTGGTTGAGAATAAAAAGGAGCAGTCAGCTACTGGTGGCGGCAGAAATAGGCAGCACCATTTCAATGAATTGGAAGAAGCGGTGATAGCAGTAACGGCATTGGAAACCAGTACAAGTGGTATTGCGAATACAGTAAGCATCGGCTTACCTATTATAGCAGACGTGGGCAATGAGACAGAGGCGGACGTATCGATGCCATCAGCGACCTGCAGTCCAGCACTGCCTAGACGTACTACTAGGCCACCGGAAAAAAGTACAGCCGATTTATTAAAAGAACAACTTGATATTCAAAAAGAATTCCAGGAAAAGGTTCTCGACAAGTTGGACGACCTTTCATTACGTAAGCGACGAGTAGGCAGAGCATTGGAAATGCAAAATGATTTAAAAAAAAAGCGGAAATTGAAGAATTTAAAAGACACAACATAGCTATGGTAAATTTGGTAGCTGCTAAAAATTTAATTAAACAGCAAATATTAGAGGTAGAAGAACAAAAGTTGCAAGCCATGACGAAAAATAATTAAATGAATTAAATAAATACTGAATGAAAACTATAAATATTTTGTGTTAATATTTATTTAGGATATTATACTCGTGTAAGTGTTGCACATATAGTTTCTCTGATTTGTGAAGCTGCATCATTATAAGTTAATGAAGCAATTTCATTACTTTCTGTAAAAATATTTGGTTCTGGTTCCGAATTATTTTCTAAACTTTCATCATTCACGCGATAGTGAATGCAAACGTTGTGTAACGCTGCCGCAACATTAACGATTTGAGATGCCTTCCATGGCTCGTAGTGAAGCTCGTCTAAATCGATTTTTAAAAACTCCTACGGTTCTTTCAACGATATTTCTCGCTTTTGCATGTATTTTATTATATTTCTCTTCTGGGCTTGATGAGGGAGGGGTACGGAATGGTGTCATTAACCATGGTTCTAAGGCATATCCAGCATCTCCTATACAAATATTAAATTTTGGAAATTTTTGTAATATATATGTTTGTATGTATAATACCCAAAAGCCAAGTGTTTCGTTCACCATCGAGGTACTTTTTCTCATGAAAATATCGAGCATTGCTGTCATTCCATATGTGGGAATCGTGATTGCTGCCAGGAAACTGTGCATTCACATAACGTATTTTCATTTTATTGTCACATATCTGCAAAACATTGATTAAGATGTTTGAAATGCGAATTTGTCACCAAACTTACAATCATGGCATTGATACTAAAGTATCCTTTGCGGTTATAATAGAGAAACTTATCTTTAGTTGGAGCAACGATTTTAATATGT
>NW_017535459.1:5296-7044 GCF_001853355.1 Bactrocera latifrons
TATTATTTTGTTGTTCTAGTATTACACCCGAGGACATGTATTAGTCAGGAAGGCCGTGTCGATGCAAACAAATAACTTTGTTAATTTGAACATCATTTTTGAAATGACGAATGACCTGTATATACATTTTGTAATACATGACAAACTACTGTGTATAGTAATTGTATATGCATCTCATATTACATGACAAACTACTGTGTATGCAAAGCACTTTGTAAATAAATTTCAATGTAATCGAAGTATGCTGTTTTCATGTCTCTCTTAATTATATCCTTCGGTGTGAGAGCGAGGTAAAAGCATTTCGTTTTGCCGAGTGTGCTTCTGCGCGTCACGATACAATCAATGAGTATTGGATAGGCAAGAAAGAGACAAAGAATGTGCACAAGGTTTTGTTCTGGTAGATATACTAAGAGTGATGAAGCGCTTTTGGTACTGGATGATTAGTGTGAAAATACTCGAGGAGGTCGGTCGCACAGTTGTTCGCTGCGCTTCCCCAGAAATACATATATTAACTTTAGAGAAATGGAAGCCGGCTTGCCCAWGAACGGCGCTCCTACTGCAGTACCTAATTGCACGAAAATTARTACAGACGATGCTCCTATATATGGACCGACATACAAAATATATCCCCACCCCACAATACATGACGGGTATTTCGTCAGCATTAAGGAAACAAATCGTCACATAATTTTTAACGAAAATAAAGCGGTTCTTTATTGCATGACTAATGAAATGTTGTACAGATGTCAATGTATGGTGAGAATGACAATATGTCCRCATCCTATCTTTAACGTAGGACACATGCAGACTTGTGACTGTGAACAGACTGTTTTGTTACAGCTCTCCTCACCTAACACATGGATATTTTCAATGCCATCAAAGATGGAGGCCAACAATAGCTGCAATGGAAGTAATCAAAGAACCAACCTAGACGGGCAAGGCATCATGAAATTAGACACCAATTGCGTTTTGAGGGCGGAGAGCGTAAATCTTTGGGCATACAAGTTAACGGCAGCAGCCACACAGACACTTTATGATAAATGTAAACAAATTGTACCTTCCCACGGTATTGCTGCTTGGTCAGCAGAATACTTTAATTAATAAGAAATGAATACATCATTTGTTTTGATAATGAGAATAATTGGAAGTTCAATGCTCTGGCATTTCATCACTAAATATAATGACAAGCATTTTTAGTAATAAGCCGTTACACATATAATTCTAAGAATATATTAAATTAATTATTAATATTTGTCGAAATGAATGCAAATAAATAAAAAAGGCACCACTGAAGGGGCATCACTGATCCTCTCCACACAAAACTCTTTGTTTGTTTCGTTTTTTCCACTTGTTACAAAAAAGGAGGGTGAAGCTGTGCCGGCTTTAGTTCTGTATAGTCCAAAAAAAAAAAAAGCACTCACGCCTCCACACGCGCGCACCGGTCTGTTAACCAAACCGCAACATAAAAGGAAAAAAAATTGAATTATTTGACATTAGAAGAGATATTGTAAATCTTATATAGCGAAGAAGATATTATAAAGTTTATATAGTGAAGAAGCGATACTGTAAACCTTAAGCTCGGGTCCCACTATCGGCGCAAGGTACCAATTTTCGGCGTATTTCATGTACCGATAATGTGACCGCATTAAATATTATGAAATGCGACAATCATGGCCGATATTGGGCCTACAATGCACAACCAAAATCGACCCAGTTGCGCCGATAATGTGAACGCTATAATGTTTGAT
>NW_017535460.1:0-849 GCF_001853355.1 Bactrocera latifrons
GACTTGGCTTCCACGTCATAATTTCGAAGGCGTATATAATGTCGCCTATTGTGGAACCAGTGTTAACATCAACAATAACGTCAGCGTCGAAATCCAACGCAGAAKAACTCTTGCCAATTGATGCTACTTCGGACTGAGCAAGCAATTGAAAAGAAATGTACTCTCTCCACGAGCATGGACCAAATTTTACAAGTCACTTATCATCCCCCTCCTGATATATGGCCGGTGGCGATGAGCTGAATTGATCTAGTTTAAAATGTGTGTCTGTGTATGCATACGGGTGTACAAATTTAAATCTTTCTTTTTTAATAATTCACTGTTGAAAGCGACTTCAAACCATGTGAAGAGACCATGTGTCGACGCATAAAAATCACCAACTAGATTCGAAGGTATTGAATAGTAACCAGTTTTTCCGAAATACTATTATTACATATCAAAACAACTAATGCTTTTTTGAATTAATTGCTTCTTCTGGGTTTGCATTGCATTTTCTCTGAGATAGTTTAAAATAATATTCAATGTCATAACCTAAAATCTTGAAACTTTTTTAATTGTTTATGGTAAATATACTACTTTACATTTTGAAAACATATGTGCGMAAATATGAGAATGAATCACTTTTACTCGATTATGCCGCAGATGTGGAGTATAGTCAAAACAARATTWCGTGATAAGTCACAAWTTCCAATATTTGAATATACATTCACCCAYACACCACACTGAGCGGCAATCTCACCGAAAGCTTAGTATTCGCCTTATAAATACTAAGCGAATCGCATCCACGAGGGGATACGAAACTCGTAACAAAATAAAATTAGAGCAAACGCGTACTTGAAATATGTGTCACAG
>NW_017535460.1:2628-3899 GCF_001853355.1 Bactrocera latifrons
GGGAAGACATTGCCCGACGCATTTCGCATGTGCATTTGTCGCACGGCGCGCAGGATGCAGGTCGCAATTTCTATCGTAAATAAACAATTCAAAGAGATTCATTTTTTTTTAATAATTTATCTTCAAGTTAAACTAAAAAATGCAAAAAAAACAAATTTACTTTATGTTGTTTAAAATTATGTTCAAACTTGACTTTTCCTAGTTTTTTTAGTTTAAATAGAAAATAATTAAATGCCACAGATAATAAAGTTTACGCGTCAAAGTTTTCGCCTTCTGCCCAATTGCTCATATATCTCCTAGACGCTCGGTCACTATTTTAATTCTAGCTTTGAAAATATTTCAAATTCTCATCTAAAACTTTGAGGACATATTCTTAGATTATTTCTAAAAAGATTTAAGCAAAGAAAAAATCGATTGTTTGAAGCTTCTAAATCAGGCAGGCCCTTAAGGCAATAATTTGTAAGCCCTGGGGAAATATGATAGCACTGTTAGGGTGGGTTGGCTTAAAATTTTATAATGGAAATTGCAAAAAAAAAAAAAATATAAATATATTTTTAAAGCAAAAAAGGTTGGGCAGAAGGATTCGTATTCTTGATCACACAACCGCTTAAAAATCAAGGATGAATAACTATAGCTTGTCAAAAAAGTCTTGCGGTATTTTCCCTAGTTGGCGCTGAGAGCGCATAGTTCTAGTTTTATTCGTCGCATCGGGTCACGCTATACCTTTTTGGAAAGCTCATTTCACGCGCTAACACGTCTGAGTTATAGCGTCACAAACATGGAGCAAAATAAAGAGAAAATACGGCATATTTTACAGTACTACTACGATAAAGGCAAAAATGCATCTCAAGCCGCCAATAACATTTGTGCAGTTTATGGACATACAGTTTCCATTTCCACCGCACAACGATGGTTTCAACGTTTTCGTTCTGGTGTAGAGGTGGTCGAAGATGGGCCACGCTCCGGAAGGCCTTTCGTCGAAAATTGCGATAAAATCGCGGAATTGGTCGAAAGAGACCGGCATAGTAGCAGCCGTAGCATCTTTCAAGAACTGGGCATGAGTCATCAAAAAAAATGTTATGAACAATTGAAAATTGAAAAAAAGCAATAAAAATACACAAGACTTTTTTGACAACCTAATATATATATCGCTGCCGAAGATAAGATAATCCTGTTTACAGCATCCTAATTTGGTCACCAAGGCTGATAATATACTATTTTTTTTCTGCAAACATAGCAGAGAAATTCCTGGAATAGCGTTAAAAAGGCAA
>NW_017535460.1:6857-8455 GCF_001853355.1 Bactrocera latifrons
AAGTATACTATAAAGAATTGTTTCGCAGGTGTGTGGAATCAATTATCGCCTGTCATGATTTGGGCACATACTCGAGTTAAAGGTATTTAGCTTATATTGTCACAAAAAAGCACCCAGAATTTGTAATTAAATTCCCTGGGTAAGTGATATTTAAAAAAAAATGTACTTTGGTGGATATATGTAAGTTGCTCGAAAATCAAGGTGATGCTCATTGTGTTTTTTTTTTTATTCGTGGTTGGAAGCATCATGAACTTGTTTTGGGAGGACAGACGGTCACTAAGAAGTTCTGTTTGGCTGTATTACGTGAGCATAACTGTCCAAGTGAGGTGAAAACTTTTAAAAACCAAATCTTAACATATCACGATAAATCGTTAGCGCAACTGGCGACCTCAACTTATTTGTCGCTGACTTAATTTGTGAAAATCTTTGCGATCAATACTTAGAACTATTTAGGTATTACAAAGAAAAAACGTTGTCAACTGGACAGGATCCGTTTTTTGGACCTTCTAATTCAACATTACCTAACCAAATCTATCTATGAGATTTGCAAGAAACTCGAGTGTGCTCAAAAATATCTGACTTTAATAATTGAAGTTTGTATAATATAAAGACTTTGAAACTATGCATTGTCACTGAAAATTCGTGGAAAACCTGCTAAAATAACATACTCATCGCACGAATTAAAATGTTAGCTCAAATTGGTTGGATTAACTCGCTTGATTTGAGGAACTGTGTCGACCATTAAGCTTTCTACAGCGAACGCTCTATCGTTACCTTATAAGACTAAGCGAGTTATTTGCTTGTCGAAATCAGTTTTTGTTTGGCCACTCTAAGGAATATCTGGCATAAAATTTCTCATACTAAGAGTTTAAATTAAAATCGGGTAATAAATAAAAACAAAAATACTTAGGTCAATCGCTCGAACACGCCCTTTCTGAATTATTGTAGTTTTGACAGATGTGTTTTGCATTCTTCAACTTTTTGACTCGAACTTTGTTGTTCGTTTAGATTTCCTAAACCAATCAGTGAACAAATGCATTTTGTATTAAATTAGAACGAAAACTCGAAGCCGGTCGTAAAGATCAACGCAACAAATGATATCCGTGAACAAATCGCTATAACCACTACCATACATGAGCGAAGCGCATCTAATTTTGATCTACGGTTCCAGTGAATGCCATAAATTGGGTTTACTTTTGTGGATGCGGTGAATTATGTACGGGTCTACTAGACACAAAGGTATTTACAAATTTTACTGACATTCGATTCCAGTGCGAGCCACAAATAGAAAAATAAAAAGCAACAATAAACACAAAATCGGACAGAATGGCTGGTCCTGGCGGTTGCCCTTATCGCACGAAGGCTATGAGAACACCAAAAGTGTGTTGCATGGACGACGGCGTATGTGTCTTGCATACAAGTATAGTTGTTTGTTGTTGCATTCGAACACTCACCTGAATGTTAGCGCGCATATTTCCACATAGTCGTAATGCGGCGTCCACTTGTAGAGTGTAAAGTCGTAGGGCACTTCGTTGTAGGCGGCACATCGACTTGCAGCTCGTCACATGGTACGTGAACAGGAAAATAATAAAGGAAAA
>NW_017535461.1:0-2073 GCF_001853355.1 Bactrocera latifrons
GGTAATGTCAAAGCTACAAATATGTCAGCATTGTGATGATGATGATATGAAAGAGTGGGTCACTTGTGACAGTAATGATCAATGCTTCCAGATTATGTCTGATGACGAAATCGTAGAAAACATTTTGCAGATAAATGAACAGCAAGAAATGAAAGAAAATGAAACAGAAGAAAATTTAGACGTTGAAAATGATACGGGACCTACATCATGAGATGGCATTTCATGCCCTGGTAACAGCTCTCAAGTGGCTTGAAAAACAAACAGAGAGTGATACTGTGAGTTTACTACAACGAATTCGTGATATAGCAGCAATGAAGAGAAAAAGTTGCTTACGTCAAATGTCAATTACCAGATATTTTAAACCAAATTAAACTTATTACCTACGTACTTATTTCATAATTAATGCTGCAGTTTAGTATTATTTTATATATGTAATGTAATCTAAGAAAATATGTACATACATACATAAGTGATCATATCTTAATAAATTTTGATTTTCGTGGATATCTATTTGTTTTTCTTCAGACATTCGATTATACGGATTTTTGATTATCCGAATGCCTATCGACAACAATTAGTCGGGTTAATCGAGTTTTTACTGTATATTATTTTGAAGGAAAATTCTTTATGATGAAGAAAGGGACTCGGACACCGGAGGGACACCGTCCTCTTGCTATTTTACGTACCAATAACTCAAAGAAAATAACAGATCTATTAGTCCAAATATCCCCGGATGTTTATTTTGATGATAAACTTGATAAGTGGCTAAATGATGACAACGATGATCAGATTAAAGAAGTCAATCTAGACAGTAGTAGCCAAGATGAAAACGAACAAGAGACGTTAAATTCAAAAACCCAATATTCTCAAGCTGCGTTCAACACTTGCATTAAATACACGGAAGAGTAGGAGATTCCCACTAAATATATTTTAAAACTTGTAAACCAAAGAGATGTTGTATACAAAAAGAAAAAGGAAACAAAATTTCTCCAAGAAAATATTACAAATTCCTTTGGAAAAAAATTAAAAATGTTCATAAAATGTATGAAATACATTTTTAAAGTAGAATTAAATAAACTATTTCTATTTAGTACTTATTTTCCAAGTTTTTTCTACCAGTCGGTAATCCTATCACTTTGATATTTTGGACGCTGCTTGGTTTTCCTTCGTCCGAAGTTTTTATCATATAATTTTTTTACTTTACAGTATGTTAGTCAAAGGCTAATAATGAAATCGTAATAAAATAAAACATCGCATACAAAGTTATGCGACCACTTGTCTTACAATACTCTTAAAATAATCAAAATCATAGTTTCTATTTAGAATTTTTTTACCGAAGTTATCTGTCAACCTGTGAGATATGTTATTGAAGTTAAGATAAAATTTTTTCTGATGCCTGTATGTCAAAAATGGGTTGAATCGGATTAATACCTCTCTAAGCCACCATATACATAATATAAAGACTTTAACCAATACCATAATTTTCAGATATCCGGTTGACTATGCTATTTAGATACAGTATATTATACAGATAACATCGCTTCAGTCTTACCTCACTTCCAAATATCTAATTTTTATTTCTCCTCCTTTCATCTTTACAAGTTATTTTTGTAATATAATTTTTTTATTTAATAACACTCGTTACTTCAAGTTTCTTTTGTTATGATGTTGATTCTGATTAAAAATATTGTTTATCTTTGTTTTCCAGTGTCATTTCCTTTCTTTATTTTCACTATCTTTGTTTATTCATAGTTGTCAATACTGCAATGAACATAAAATCTTATTGTTGGTATTTAATCTGTACTTTTAATACGATGTATAAGAAAACACTTCCACACCAGTGTTATCACGGGCATTGACCAACAAAATTGCTATAAAGCCAACAACAATGAAGAAAGCCGCATTAGTATGTACATTAGACCGGGCATTGACCAACAAAATTGCTATAAAGCCAACAACAATGAAGAAAGCCGCATTAGTATGTACATTAGACCGGACTTAATCTTTTTTTTTTTTTTTTGCAGAAAAAGCGTACCGCCCCCTCAAATTTTTCCTTTTTATGCCATTAACGAA
>NW_017535461.1:3298-4555 GCF_001853355.1 Bactrocera latifrons
AAAGAATGTTGTTAATATTTACTATTATAAGAAATTATTTTTAAATACCTTTTCTGTTAGATTCCATTCCTTTAATAGTTCGAGTATGGTGTCTGCCTGTTCTTTGCCAGTACCAGCTGACAGGGCAGGTACTCCAAGTAGATGTTCAATGCCATCTGTTGTTATCACAACTGGTAATCTGTCCACTTTTGAGTTTCCTGTGATTGACGGTAACATTTTTCCATCCCAATGTACCGTATTTTGATTTATATTGCGGTTTTAAAATCCGTCATCAGTTTTGCAGCAGCTTCCGATCGAATTTGTTTACGGCAAAGCCGAATCGATATCTTGCTGATTACCAATGTACTGATATCATGTTCCAATGCTTCAGCTGCAGCTATCAGAATACGTACTGCGTCCCTATCACTGACTTTGAACTTGTCTAAGGTCGCAACAAGCTTTGAAGTGATAAAATGTTTCATTCCTCGTTTTCTGTTTTTTTGGTGAAAGCTACAGTTAGCACGTTGATCAGTATTATCATCACATTCGTATACATCAATTAGTTGTTCAGTATTGTCACTCAAATCATTCGCTGTTTGGAATACTTGGAATTGTTCTTCACCCTGCTTTCCTTTTCGGATTACCTCTTTCTCAATACGAGTCTTTCTTCCCTTTTCTTTTTCAAATAATGAACGATCGCTTCCCACCATTGCACCAGGTCTACCTTCTTTACGTTGATTCTTCAAAAACTCTTTATCTTCTTCTATTTTAAATAAATATAAGGCATTTCCGTGCGCAATGTCAAATAAGTTATTCATATTTTTAACAAACTGATCTTCTCGCATTTTTTGAAGTGGTGTGCTGCGTTTGCAAGTTTTTTGCAGATTTTTCTATTCTTTATATAAAGCTTCAACTTTTTGAACACTTCTATCAATTTGGCGCACTGGAATACGGCCTTTATTCCAAAGAATTTCGGCCTCTTTGTTAACCAAATACGCACTTGAACGAAGATCCAATTTCACTTTACGATGTTATAAAACAACACTTTCAAAACTTGCCCATTGGAAGGCAGCTTAGATCCAACAATTTGGCTTTCGTCATATTCTAATAAATAAATTTTTTCACTAGCTCTTGTGCCCATTTTGCAAATACAATTAATATCAATTCTCTTTAAAGCAATAATGTTTCTATGATTCAAAGCTCAAAATAAATACACTTCACTTTTTACACACTTTTAATTGCCACGTGGCTCAAAACTAACGGTATTGACCAGATGTT
>NW_017535461.1:5990-7240 GCF_001853355.1 Bactrocera latifrons
AAATTATTATTATTTTCTTTATTTTGCTCGTTTATATTTTGACATTTTTGGAAGTAATGCCAACTATTACATAAAAAGAAAAAAAACAAAGGTGAACAACATTGTTAGTGATGCGTAAGCAATACAGAGTATCAATTGCCTATCGCATCGCATTGGGCTTTCGAATCGCATTGTCTTTCGCATCGCTTTACTGAGTAAGCCCCCAGACCTTTGTGCTTAAGTTTAAATGATTATAAAGAATATTAATCATTAAACGTAAGTTAATTTCAATATAATAATATATTAAAGACATATATTAAACATTTTACTTATATTTTTGTGCCTTGTCTCTTGAAAAGTCCATATAAACCGGTTTTAGCCACTTTAGTGGGCGTGTGCCACGCCTTAAGATTTTGGAATTTCGTTATTGGCATAAAAAGGAAAAATTTGTGGGGACGGTACACTCTTTTTGCAAAAAAAAATTTTCCCATTCAAAAAAAGACCAGTTAATGTACATGCCCTAGTCTGTTCAAATTTTTTATACCAAACTGAAGTTTAGTACAACATTATAATTTTTGGTGTAGTTAAACTGAGGTACACGCAAAGTATACGGTGCCCGTCGCGTTCTTGTGGAGCATCCTGGATTTCAGTAATGCCATCGGCTGATGGTTGCGCATTAACTACCTTACGACTTCTTAAAACTTACCCACGTTCTACCTGGTGTAGTGGATGTAGGCTGTAAAGGTTCCCACTTTCTGCCACCAAAAGTTCATAAGGCACCCACGACAACATTTTGGAAACTAGCACTGAGCATAAGATAATAATATATAAGGAATTGATAAGGGTCTCATATTATTTTTCTAGTAAAGATGAGTCAGTAAATAAAAGATGTAGTAATGGTTCAATTTTATTACGAAAAATCACGTTCTGTCAAGAATGTGTTTTATGCGCTTTTCTCAACTTATGGTCAACATAAACGGCCTACTGAGCATACTATTCGCAACACCATCACCTACATATATTGAGAGCCAGCGTTCATTATTGCATAACATTCGACCGAATATACCACAAACTGCACGCAGTGAAGAAAATATAACAACCGAGCTGAGAGTGTGCACGAATGCCATGTAGAGTCGATTCGGCGGCGTTCACAGCAACTAGGACTGTCGTAAAGGAGACTGGTCCCATTTTACGTCGAGTTTTTATTAAAATCATACAAAATGCAGCTTGTGTAAGAAGCTCGACCTTCCAAAGCGATCGCGCTTCTTTCT
>NW_017535462.1:0-6657 GCF_001853355.1 Bactrocera latifrons
AAATGCTATGTTTATGGTGACGAGTTGGAAAACCATCTTTTTTGTACACCGGAACAGAAACCAAAAAATGTTGTACATCAAGCTGCGTTACATTGTTAAATTSAACTTTATTTTCATTTCAAAACACATAATTTCACGCAGGACAAGGGCTGCGGGGTCAGCTAGTTTTTAAATAAAGCGAAATGACAAAAAAAACTGAATTTGTTTGAAAAAAAAAATGGAATTTGCTAGGGATAACAAATGAGTAACATATATGATTGATACTGCTTGTTCTTCCTAAAATGTTTATGTGTTAAAGGTAACAAACTGATAACCAAAATAATAACACTAACAGATATTCGGGTAACAAATACTTTTTGTTATCCATAACATATAGGAAAGCTTTGCGCTAACAAAAAAATTTTTTACCCGTAACATACTGCTAAAAGATTTACTAACAAATATATGTGTTCGGTTGGAACAAGGCAGCATGCGATATTTGCCATTGGTTAGAGCGAGATAACCAATGAACATCAATTAGCTATGTGTTATTTTTTCCCCACTCTCTGAACAAAAGTAACAAATATTTTAACGAATCCAAAAGTGAACAATAACAAGTGGCTTACACGTTTGCTAACAACTACCCGTCTTGCAGGGATGTTTGCATTTGCATTATTTTCTTTTGTTCTTTATCTCTATTTGTTTCTTTTGTTCTAGTAATGTTTACTTGTTTTTCTTTAATCTTTTATTTGGACCAATTTAGAATATTTTGTTGTGTGGTGTCTGGTTGGGGTGACAGTGCACACATAACTCGCGCTTGAGTATATGCGAATTGTTTTTTGTAAGTCTGCGTACGTCACTGTAATGGATGGGAAATTATTTGATCCCTTGAATTTGGTTTTAAGTTGCTCTATAAATTTGAACAGGTAAACAACTACCCTGAGGGCTCGGGGAGACGATGAAAACCGTTCAAGGATGTCGGCATCATTCAGTAATGTATGAAAAGTGGCGATTTTGCGACCTTCAAGAACCAGGACATTATATTATCAATCGGGGCCATTCCACCAGAGGGTGGTGTGGTGGCGAGGTGCAGTGACTTGCACTACAGACCAAATAAACAACTTTATAGTATTTTAAATACCAGTAGCTCTATTTATCAATTAATTGACGTTTTCATAAGTATTTTTCATTTCATAGACGGTAAGTAGAATTAAAAAGATTGTTTTTTGTGAAGCTGGTTAACTTCGTGTTTTTTTTAGAAAAATGAATAAAATTGTTGACCCTATTAAAAAGTCTGTGCTTCAATGGTTGAATGAAGGGCTCTCATGTCGGCAAGTTGCAAATTTAGCTGAAATTTCATTTGGGTGAGTGAAAAATATTATTAATTGTCATGAAATATCAGTACCCAAACATCGATCTGTTCGATGATCCGTTTTAAATTACCACGATAGACGAACTATCAACTGTCTGCTGGCCTCGGGAGCAGTAAAATAAGGTACTGAGGTTCAAAAGGAACTTAAGATGACTTACGGAAAACAAGTTTCTCGTATGACTGTACACCGCGAGTTGAAAAAACTAAGGTTTAAAGCCAGGCGCAAAATTAAAAAACCTTTGCTTACTAAACGTCAGCAAGAACTACTTCTAAAATTTGCTAAAGCGCACCGAAACTGGACTCCAGAACAGTGGGCGAATGTRTTTTGGACAGACGAAAGCAAGATTAATCTTCACGGGTCAGACGGAATATATTACGTTTGGAAGAAGTCATCAAAGACAATTACCAGCCGCGATGTCATCCCAACACTCAAATTTGGAGGCTTTTTTGGGGTGGCTTTTGTAAAAGTGGTATTGGGGACCTAATTTTAATCGAGAGAAATATGGACACGAATATGTGTATAGATATATTAAGGCAAGAGTATTTTTCTTCGTTGGAGAAATTGGATCTGGACAGTAGCAAAATTGTTCTGATGCAAGACAACGACCCCAAGCACAAAGCTAAGAAGGTTATGGAGTATCTTAGAAGTTAACGAATTGAAACTTTGGAATGGYCTCCTCAAAGTCCCGATATTAATCCTATCGAGAGCCTGTAGTTTGTGAAAAAAAAGGGTATACAATTATGCCAGTCCACCGAAAACAAAGGCGGAATTATTTACTAGATGTGTAGAAGTATGGARCTCCATCACTTAAAAAGAATGTGAAGATTTAGCYAATAGCGTTCTCAAGCGGATTGAAGCGGTGATTACGGCCAACGGAGGCTATACTAAATATTAAAGCGGTAAAAATTACATTGTATCAAAATTGAGTAAGTGCCAAACAAGAGAATTTATATTTATGTATTTGTAAAACCGCAATTCAATTCGTCCAAATTAAATACACATTTTTTGTAGGAATCGACATTCGTGATTTTATTTGCTCAATTGGATTACGTACTGTATAAATGCATTTGCACCATGGCTACTAATTTGGAAAGTAGTAGTGBGCCACAAAGCTCAAGTCGTGGTAGACTTATCGTTTTAAAGGAGCCATTTTTGCTTTGCTACTAATAAGTGACTGCGGTCGCGGTGTCACTCTGTGTGCGCACATTGAGGAGGAGGAGTTGAGTTGAGCCACTAATCTGCTGTTACTGTTATGTAAACAAAGCCACAGCTGAGAGGTAGAAACATCAAGGGGAGTCCGGGGCTTAGTTTCTATTGGAATCCAAGATGGCCGACTCTTAACCGGAAAATGGTTGCATTGTGTTATTTTCTAAAAATTAATGGAAAAGTTGTCCCAAAAATATTGGTTATATTTAAAACTTTAATATATTTTCAAAAGAAAATATTTTTATTTTAATATATATTTTTAAAGATGAGAACAATATGAGCAAATATATGAAAAATGAAGTTTTTTATCTATGCCTCTTTTTAACTGTGGTAWGTTCACCATAGAAAAATGTTATGAACAAATAAGCAACCATGTCGAATGGTGGGGTGAAGAATATGCTCATTCACAGCCATATTTATATTTTTGCCGTCATAACGCAGGTGCAAAACAATTTGTTTTAATTTATTTCATGGGACAATCCTTTACTACTATGGTTTATTTAGTTATTTGAATATGGAAGAAGTGTTTGCGAATTTCCATTGGGAAGATAAATAACAGATCGACTGGGATTTTATTCAATTAAAAGTACGAAATAACTAAACATGGCTTCGTTAATATTGCTGTGTAATGTGTTAGGTGATGTTCCAATTTTATGATTTAAGAGATGAGAAAGCGAACGCGATGCTGTGAAGTACTCAAATGTAGTTATYAGACTTAGTTGGTCGTGTATTCAAGACAAAATTTTAAATTCAATGACGTGCTCGTGGAAGGTGCACGTCGCATTGCTAGGTAAGCTAAAATCAAACTTTATTTTAAAAGATTTACCATGTATTTTTTAATTTTTTCTTTTATAGAATCGGCAAAGAAGCTGGTGTACAACGTTTGATTATTTGTTTTCCTTAAMAACTAGTCGCAAACCAATGAGCTTTGTACTTGAGGGTGGAAGCAACTTTTTGAAGAGCAAATACTACGGTGAATGTGCTGTTCGGATGTTGCACAAGCTATTGCCAATTGCGCTAAGGATCCCGATACTCCTGGTAGGTTTTGAGCAAAATGAATTCTAATATGCTAAACCCTCAACACCCACCTTGCAGACCAAAGTGTTACCAGTTGAGCGAATTAACTGACTGGTTCCATCGTGTTATGCGCAAAGATGAAAAATGGTGGGGATACCGTTGTTAAGACATATGTACATTGAAAGCCAAGTTCACTGAGCTTATCTGTCCTGGATAACCTATTGGTGAGCTATATATGGGACGTATCGATCGCGAATGTATTACCGATGTCGTTTGGGTGTACAATTGACCTCCATGGAAAAGCAAGTACTATGGAATTTGCAACCATATCGTGCTGCGCAATATTATGATGCCGAATTGGGAGAGTGGGAGGAACCAGCTCCACCAAAACCGATAGAACATCGGGAAGAAATACGTATGTTTGCATAAACCTACTATAATGGCAGCAACGCTAACAACAGCCAAGCAAATAATAAACAACACTCATCAAATGAAAGCTATTAAAAATTAAGGAATTTGAGTTGTATTTTAATTTGAGTCGAACAAGTTATTATCGACTAGGATAATTTCAAATGGAATATATTCGAACAATCGGTGTATTTGTATAGTCAAACTATTTCTTGCATAGAAATCTTATATTCACGTAGGTGTTAGTACTTTTTGAAATATGAAAGTATATAACTTATCGCAGTTATTTTTTGTTTATTACTTTTGTTTTCATTATTGCATTTAGTTTGACTTTGTGAACAGCAAAATTGGTGGACCCTTCTTCCACCGATTTTATAATTATAAGCCCAAATAAAAAGTATACTATAACTAAATGTTTTATTTCAGTAGATTTTATTTATTGAGGTATGCAAGTAGGCGCGTTACCGGTTTTTTTTTTTTTTTTTTTTTTTTTTTTTTTTTTTTTTTTTTTTTTTTTTTTTTTTTTTTTTTTTTTTTTTTTTTTTTTTTTTGTGTATCCTATCTATAAAAAATTCGGAATGTGCCTAATAGCAAGAATATACTAGTGTGCATTTATATCGTAATATTTTTTTGAGCCCTTCAAAATATCAAAATTAAATTATGTTAATAAGTTACAACCAATGAAGATTTTTTTCAGACAAACACCCGGACAAAGGACTTCTGACAAATTTTACATGTGTGCAACACATAAAAATTTCACATGTTTGAARGCAGTTGTGCTCGTCTGTTGATTAAAAAATTTTATTGAAAATTACGTCCTTATCCTAATGAAAAGGCATTTAAGAACGTTCGGCTGAGAATTAGCACAGCAATAATAGTCACATAGTTAACAGTACTAAGGCCCCAGGATTTTCGGAAAAGACATGAGAACATGTACGGAGTAGTTCTCACGTTATTTCCGCCCCCTCTACGATTCTGTCCGAAAAAATGTTCAAGTCTGTCTTGACAAAGATTTCTTGTCCTAATATTTTCCAATCCTTTGGTGCATAAGATCTTCCAGAAATATCGTAAACCTTTTATGTTTAGAAGCCATTCTTTAATAAATGTAGAGGTATTCGTGATGTCACGACCTAAACTATCATTGACTTTCAATGATTTAAAAAAAATTCTCGGCTTCTAAGAGAAAGTTAATTTGTTCCGTACTACCGAAAAAAGGATCATTAAATTTTCGTAGGGCTCCAAGCCTACTACTTAAATATATTAAAAAATGTAATAAAAAAAGAAAGAACAAATACGGCGGTATTAAGGAAAGTTGGAGACTTAGAAATATTCAATTTCCCGGAGCTATATGTGAATATGCACTAGCAACCGTGTTGCTGAAAACCTGTGTAGCTAAATGCACACTCATTTTTTCAAAAGTTGAGGGCCTAAGATGAGCTAAAGTTATCTTAGGCGCACACCTAATACTTTGTTGAGCGTCTTGCTCATGGAAGTGAATTATATCACTCCAATTCACAAGACGTCCATAGAAACTAACTACGTTCTTGCTATTTTGCAAACAATTTCGCGCACTTTTTATGAGATGTGGAGAATCGTAAAAAAATACGACTTCTGTCACTCCTCCAACCCGGGCAAAATGCACAAAATTTTACCCTTGGTCACACACAAAATGGCAGGGGTGGAGACCTATCCCATGAAGTTGCGCCACAACTTCATACATACTGTTTTAGAATATCTCCTTTGCATGATTTATGCACAAAAAAATAACCAAGTGGTTGAGACCAAGGCTCCCCACCTATGCTTTGAACCATAAGTGTTAAAACACTTGAAGCAGTTCTGGAGGTACGATTTTCATCACCATAATTCTCCAGACCTACAATTAAATGCCTATATCTATCGTACTGCAAATGGTTCTTCAAAGACATTTCATCGCAGCAAATTGACACGTATTTCTAGTCACTCGTAAAGCCACGGCTTGGCAGTTCCAGAGTTTTTATGCTGCTATACGTTCAACCAGGACTTCGTGGCCAACTTTGAATAAATTTGGACAAAGTTCTTGGTGATAGCCAATTAAAATAGGGCTGTAAATATCTATATGCTAGAGGTGACAAGAAGTGAATCCCCAGAGCTATGGTTTTTAATTCCCTAATTCCCCACCGAATCTATTACCGTGAAGATTACGGTTAGTAYTAAACAAACTATTCCTCACACATGCAGCAATATGTGGAGGCAATTTGTTACATATGTAGCTCAACAGTTTGCCTATTATCACTATTTTCAATAGACAATTTGTTTCTTTTTAGGGCCTCAATTTCTTTTTCCTTCTCTTCTAATTTTTTTTTTTCTTGCACCTCATTTTCTAAATATGTATTTCTTTTTTTTTTTAAGCTATCTAGTTCGCTAACAAATTTTCTTTTCCTAGGTCTCCTTTCACTTAGGTACGCATCTGTTTGCGTTTTGCTATTTATCGCCCTATTATCTAAACTTCCTAAAGGTGAAGAATATGAGTGTTCCTCAAATATATTGTAATGAAGGGACACCTTCTCATGCACTTCATGTCACCGTCACCTCGTCACCGAAAGTGGTGGAAATAGACTCTATAGGACCTAAAGTATTTATATTGTCCTGTTCGTCAGGTTCGCAAAAACTACCTTTAACTAAAGTACCACAGTCC
>NW_017535463.1:0-60053 GCF_001853355.1 Bactrocera latifrons
ATAAGAGGTGCAACTGAAGTCAAGTAAAATAACTGTGTAAATAGAAAAAACAAAAGAACTGGAAAAGTTTCTGAAGTGCATATTTCGGAGAATTCGAAAAGYTCGTGTGATGGATTATCGTCTGCTTTTGGTAGGTTATACATTTAATTCTTAGTTTTGATAGGTGAAAAGTAAGCCTTAATTTTTTGCCTTCTTGTTGTTTTAGTGCGCTTAGAAGCACAGTAGCAGGCATTTCGGCCTCCACTTGTGATGCAGATTCATGTGCCACTGCATGTACATATGTATATATGTATGTATGTATGTATGTATGTGTGGGAATACGTGATTGCCTCAGCATGTTCTAGTTGCTGGTCCCGTTTTTCCATAATTTAGCATAACAACAAAGCAATAAATGTGCAAGGTAATTAGCTTTGCGCTCTTTCTGTCTTTTCTACTGGCCACTTTCATGCGAGCGGGAGAGTTGTCGGTTGAAGTTTGTGGCTCAACTCTTTAGTTCTAAGGCTCTAAGGAAGCGAGCAAGAAAACTTCTTGTGACCATGTAAATGTGCGCGTGTGTACAAGCAGCTTCTAGCGTCGACACTTGCTGCAGGTTCCTGTTGCTTTCGCAACTCCAAGCGTTTTATTTAAATTTCCACAGCTGAATGGTTACAATAACAACAATTGGAGTAAAAAGGCAAAATTACGCTTGACTAAGCTTAGCGGTAAAATTTGCGAGTTCAATAGTTGCGAAAGTATTCAAATGATAAATAGCTCGCAAGATTTTGCGTAGAAGCCATCATTGACGCTATTAAAAATTCGAAAAGCAAATAGTAAAAGCGAGCCAGTTTCCCGTTATTTACCTATAGAATTACATGTATTTAGAACGATTCTTCACAGTTTGTTGGCTACACAGCGCTCATCTGGTTATGCCTGCACCTATGACAAAGCTGCTTCGATTTACCGGTATACCATTGTACACACATACACACACACAATGTATGTCTATTAGTACATAAGTAAACAGCTCAGCATGTCTGTATATATGTATGCGGGGTTCTGCTGTTTAGTGGCACTGTTACACAAGCATGCCCGAGATATGGGAACAGAAATATTTTAAAAATAAGATTTTTTTGTGGAGATATTTGTATGAGCGCCACGTCTTTTTTCGTTGCTAAAAAGTCGGTCACGACATGCCGTTGCTTTCTTTTTGCTTCTCTCCGAGTTATTTGAATGCGTTCTTTCTGACACCTTGGCAGCCGCTCACCGCTGCGTAAACAAATTAATTACGAAATAAACAGTGGTCGACAGCCGTTATGGACATTTTGGCAAGTGATTAACCGTAATCCCACACACACACGCATACACATGTAAATTAAATTTTCAAAGAACGGCATACATAACTAAAGCACGAAATTCATAACAGTGCTGCCATCTCCCGCTGTAACTCGCTCACTCACTCGTTCACTTGGTCAATTTATTATCAAAACTTTCATTAATTTTTTTCCCTGAAATTTATTCGAGTAGCATCTATTGCTGCGCTGTGTGTTTGAAACGAGCGCCGCGCTCTTATAGCATTTACATTTCCATGTTAGTTCGGCGGTGAATGTTGCGGCAATCAACAACAACTCAGCAGTAAAGCGGCAATGCATCAAGGTGCTGTTGAACGTAGAATCCGAGTGCTGACGTCTGACCTAATTCAGCTGTTTTGGTATGCAAAGCGAGAGCATAGCATATTTAGTTCGCTTAACGCCCTGCAGTCTCGCTCCCGCTGCTGCTGCTCCACCACCTGTGCACTGAAGTGACACAAATGCTGACTGTGGCGTACGCATTTAGGCATCAAAAGAAACTTTTTGATTTCCAAAAATCCCGTCATCTTCATCACAACAACCACAATAACAACAACGCTCAACCTAACTGTGTTGATAGCAAATAAAAGGGTAGAAATCAGTTACAGTGGCGGTGTAATTATGTGTAGCGTGAAGAAAGTAACAAATCAGGCATGATCGCTGGCGCTTGGCCCTTGAAAGGTTAAAGAAACCCAGCTACTGCGCACGTACATATGTATGCATGTATGTAAAGCGGAAAGAGTGGGTTTTCCAGTGGAATTCGTTGAAATTGTGGAGGGTCACTTTTGATTTCACTTAACCATTGAAAAGTGTGAACAAATCTCTAATGGATTCTAGGTAACAAGTTAAAGTGAAAGGAAAGTTTTATTTTTGTATCTATATACGTATGTATGTATGTATTGAAATGTGCATTCCTTAAATAAGTGGTGCCACAATAGATGTTACAACTTTAATATAAAAGACGAAAAATGTTCAACTTCAGTTGAAGTTCGAGGCTATAATACCCTTCATAACTGCATTTCTTATAGCATAAAATGGTATAAAAAGACCTTGATTTCATTTTGGTTCGATCAGTTTGTGCGGCAGTTATATGCTATTGTGGTTTACACATTGTCAATTCCGTACAAGCACTTGATTTTGATTAATCCCTTTGTATGGCAGCCATATGCTATTGTGGCCCGATATTGTTGATACCGACCAGTGAGCTGCTTCTTAGAAAGACAATGATGACTGCAAGATTTCAGATTCATATCTCTAAAACTGAGGGACTAGACAGACAGACATGGCTATACCGACCGAGCTGGTCATGCAACCAACGTTTCCTTCTAAGTTTTACAAACTTCGTACCAAATTTGAATATACATATGTAGCTTGTTATGTGTATAAAAATAAGTAAATAAATATTATATAAATTATAGAAACAGTCTTGTCTTGAATTTTAAAAAAGATTTCTCTATGAAATATGTATTATTTTTACTTTACTGAAGGCTAGTTGGAAAAAATACACTTGCTTGAAGAATAGACTCCAAAATTTTGAAAAGATCAGGAGAATTTACTATTAATATTTTTAATTTACTATTATATCATACACATTTTGATTATTTGGTTTGTTTTTTAATAACTAATGATCAGCAATTTCCATTAATCATGTGCAGCCATGTTCAATATCATGCTTGGTTCACAGCTTTAATTAGATGTAAACAAATTGTTGTCAATGAAAGAAAAAGTTAATTAAGAGAGTTAATGAATCTTTCGAACATTCCAAAACGTGCTGGGACATGTGAAAGTTGAAATTTCTAAAATAAAAAATTACATATTTTGTTTTACTACATATCTTTTATCATGAAAAAATAGTGAGATCACAAAAATGTGCAACAACAATAGAACAAAAGCATCCAGCAAGACATGAACGATTGGAAAGCCCGGTTCAATTTTTTCAAAATTGCTACTTTTTCGTTTAGATATACATACATATGAGTTTACAAATCCTTCTTCACCGAAAAACTTAAAAGTGCAAGTAAATAAATAATTACTTGTTACAGCAGAAAATACATTTTCTATTTATTATTTATAATTTTTTTTACTCTTAACTTTGAGAAAAAGTCACCAACATAATTAGCAATAATACATTTGTACATATTTATATGTTTTTATATGTATACAACATAACAGTGGTGCTGTTAGCAACAATTAATGTGAAATATGTATATTTCACAAACATACAAACGTACACAATCAACAATAAATGTCATTTATCTCATAAAATAAACCGCCAACAATTAATTTTTGGCGAAAGTTAGTGTTTATGTTTATTTTCGTTCGACAGAAACGACAATACCGCGGAAAAAAGTTCCATTGCGAAGTCGCAGCACTTCGAGTCTTCAAGAAACTGAACTCTTTAGATGACTTCAGACACTTTCATTGTCATTGTTATTGTGTTGTACGAGTATTTACTTTTAATTTTTTCATTTTCCTTTCTTGTGCTTTTTTTCGGTCTCTGTATTTGTTCTTCTCGCACGAGAGTCGACTGAAGTGGAATTGGAAGTAAAAGTGCGTGCCTTCATTAATGAAATCATAGCATTCGTACAATTTTCATGTAATCCAGAAATAATTGTACTCATTGTATTCGCTCACTATTCCACAATGGATGGGGGGAAAAGTGCCGAAATGTCGAATAAGATCTCACAGCTTTAAAAAAAATGTATATATATAACGATATATTCCAACCCTATAGTAAATATTTGCTGCAGCTAGATACATATGGATAATTAAAAAAAAAAAATTTAAACTACATAAGTAGGACGGTACAAAATTCAAAAACTTAAGGTATTTTAATGTAAATCTTTATTATCCTTTTTAAAATAAACTCCAAGTATGCCAACGCTTAATATAAAAGGAAATCCATTTGGAGATTCTCTACATCTTTAAAGAAAAAACACAGAAACATCAAATTTAATGGATAATAATCATTATCATCCAAAAGAACATTCCTTGGCATTTATTTTTTGAGGATTATCTGCTTCAAATGTTGGCCGGGGTTACGTCTCAGATGGTCCATCCGTTGAGTTCAATTTTCGATGACTCTTTCGAGCATTTCGACGGATAGCTGGCTGATACATGTTATGTATTGCTGCAAGGACAGAAAAGAGTCTAACAGTGTGATATCACACAATCTTAGTGGCCAATTGACCGACTCGAAACGTAAAATTATCTACTCACCGGAATGTTATCTCAATAAATCAATTGATTGATGCGATGTGTGGGAAGTGGCATTCTTTTGTTGAAACTAAGATGCCATGAGTTTCAATTTCAGACGGCTTCAGTTCTTGCTGTATTTTGTACGTTTTCAATTTAAGACCTCGACTAAAATGTGACATTCCGAGTTGCTGTGACCGGCACCGAATCGACCATCCCTTCGTGAACACTCTCAGCTACGGCTGCTATATTTCCTTCACTGCGTGCAGGACGTAGGCTATTCGGTCAAATATTAACCAAGATAGTTGATGTTATTAAATTGAAAGATTTATAAACTTTGTTCATTTTGAAATGTCAAACAATATTGAATAAAAATAAGATGACAGATTGACGCGACTCACGCGTGATCTGTCATAAAAGGCTATTGAAAAAAGTACCTCTACTTGGACCACCCGTTTTTCAATGCCTTCAGCGAATTTTGGTTTTTTCGATTTCCATTCGCTGGACAATTTCAACGTCATATTTAAAAACCGACGTGTCATCACTAGTAATGGTGCGTTTGATGAATGTAGAGTCCTCAGCTACGTTGTCAACCACCTTTGCGGCGACTGCACGACTTTGCTTTATTTTTTTTAATTAAGGTATTTTGTTACGATTTTATATTCACATGCTTCATGCTGAAAGCTTTAACCAAAATGTATTGACTTGATCCATATGAGATATTGAGGTCTTTTTTATCTCCCTGAGGTCAACACGTCGATTTAAGCATTGTTTGTTTCACTTTTCCGATTGTCATTCACTGAATGCTTTGTATGCTCGTGAAAAAGTGGGCTCCCCAAACACTTCTGTAACATCGCGGCTACGAACCTTGTGTCTGTTGGAAACACAAATTCAAGCAAACTAGTTGTTTTTTCCGTGTTAAAAATCTCCGGATAATTTTTTCGCGTCGTTAAAGGGATAACATAATCTAGGAAAATCCTTTTTATCACTATTTATAAGGATGAATCCGATTAAAATTTAATCAGATGGTTTTTTTTATAATTTTTTTTTCAAGTGGTTTTTTATTATTATACTTTTGAATTCGTTTGAAAATCTCTTGTTAAAGTCCAAAGAATTAATTTAAATGAATCAAAGAGTAAAGAGTTTGTTAATTATAATGTATCTGTTGAAATCATGTTCACACTCGTTCAATTACAATTGTATCTTATACATATGCATGTGTAATAAGAGAACTTATGTTCTTTTTTTAGAAGATAATCTGCATTTCGCTGATCACCGTTGACACTTCTGCGCAAACACCGAATGATTATGGCGAGGAACCGCCCGAGGGATACTACGCATTTGTCGAATCGCCAAATTCTGTACCACCAAAAGTGCGACCACCGCCCTACACGCATGTCAGTGCGGACTGCAAGAATGTAGGTGGCAACAAAAAGGCAGCTGTTTCGGTTAACAACATTTGTGGTGATCTAAACAAAGGACAAATTCCGCAAAATCCCATGAGACAGAATGTTCTCGGCGAGCCGTATCCATTGTAAGTTTGCATTGCATTATTTAGATTAAAGAGGAAAATATTGAAAACAAAGCATTTTTGTAATTGTAGTGAGTTGATACGTAACCAGACACTCAAGTTTTTATCGAAAACATTGCCTGTGCTTAAAGCTGACGATACTTTGCCCAAGGTGACACAAATTGTACGTGACGAACCAGTCGATCCGGTGGAGAACAACAATATTGACCGTCACTATAATGCACGAGCAAAACGAGCCACGCCTCCACAGCCACAAAGCCAGCCGCGTGTCGAGGACCACGAATTCAGTTATTTTGATCCTGCTCTAGACGAAGAACAGCGTGCAAATAGTCGTGCTTCCGAGGAACGAAAGCCACGCAAGTTCTGCGATGGCGGTGGAGTGTGAGTGTACATCCTGATATATTTTTGAATAAAAAAAATATAAATAATGATACATTTTTGCAGCTTTTGTACTTTATATCGGGCCATTCAAGGCGATACATCGACCGCACCACAAGCCACAGCTGAACGTCGTGAGGAAATCGGTCCGATACGTTATGAAGGTCCACCCACACCATGTCCTGCCAAAGTTGAATACGCTACACCAGTGTTCGCGAAAAACTATCAGGGCTTCTGGCGTTACGTTGTGCAAATTCCATACGAAGGCTATTTCACGCAAACCGTCGAAGTGACTCGCTGCATACAAGCCCGCTGTCATTACTTGGACGGCGGTTGTCTATCCTCGCCGCGTTGGGTGAGCCTACTTGTCGCTGAAATTTTCTACCCGAACGCAGAGGACGCCGTGCCGACGACTTCAACGACCACGCCAACGCCTTCCGTGCAAGACTTCCAAGCTTACCAGCAATATCTGCAAAGACGTGCCGGCGTAGCCACCGCCTCTGATGGTACCAGCCCAACCAGCAACGTCAACGCACCCGAATACAATCAGCACTGTGATGGGCACGATGATATCGGTTGTTTCCAAGTGCGTTTGTACTACGATTGGTTCCTTATTCCCGGCTCATGCAAGTGCTGGCGCCCAGACTACTTTGCCAAATATGTGCGCAGAAAGTCCGTAGCGGATTTGTAAACGGATCAGCAGTAACGCAAAATACTCACGTACACGTTATCTGTTTGAAACGGAAAATCTCAAAAGTCTCCAACTGGACTCATTTACCTATAATCCTGTCTTCTAATTTAATTTTTAAGCATAAATGCGCGACGCTCCGTTGCCTTTATGAATTAGTTTAATATTAAAAACTGATTGGTGAAGCTTTCATTCTAAAATTCCAGCTCAATACTATCTGACTACAAACATTATATTTTCCAGATACTTGGAATTTTCAGAATTTTAACTTCGCAGCTACTAATTAATATTCAATACCTAAATACTAACTAATTAGTTTAAGGTCTTATTTAACTCTATAAGCGTATACATATTGCTCACAACCGTTGAGGTCAATAAACTGAAAATAGGGAAGGTCAGTATGGTGCAGTTGTCTCGCTTACACGTATCTCTTTCTATTGAACCTGTGTACGAGTATTTGACGAGTATTTGAAAAAGTACCCCGTTTATGGTATTACTTTTAAGTTATTGTAAGAAGCAATTATATACTTAAATATAAATATTAAATAACTGTATCTTTACCTTTATCTGATATTCATAATAATTATAGAAATATAAAACAACTAGTGTAAACAAAAACTGACTTTTATTTGAAATCACAAACATTTCTATACAAGCCATAAGTGGTGTCGAGATTTACCAAGTGTGTTCGAAAATTAAGGAGACTTTTTTAAATCCCCAGTTCTGTGTGTTTCAAATCATATATGGAACAACATTGTTTGGGAGCGAATTTTTTACTAAAAGCTACACCCACCACCTCTACGATTTTTTTCTTGGCGAAACCAAAGAACCTCATGAACAGAGAGATTTGAAGGAGCTATCAGATATGCTTTGATAATTGGAAGACAAGATAAAAATCACCACGTCATTTGTTTTGAAACGCCTAATAACACCTTAATGGCCGAGACTCGGTAACCAATCCGTCACTTTGTGGCTTCTAAAAATACTGTTATGCTGAAGAAGGGCAAGATTAGGGAGAGGGGGGAGGAGGAGATCGGGCACAAATCCTTCCTAGCCATGAGTTCTTAGAAAGGCCCCGCCATTCCCACGGCAGTCGGGTGTACGTAACCGGAACAGTGACCAAGCAGCACTCGAGTTCTCATTTTCTTCCTCTGCGACGCCATATATCTACCGGTCCACGTGAAATATTAATGTTTCTGACTGCCACTCAGGAGAGGGTAAGACATTCTCAAATATCTCCTGTCATCAAACAAAAAGTCGTCGCACTCGTAATTCGGCTCCCACGTTGTTATTGACTGTCATAACTTCGCCACATCGCCACTCTCGAAATCTAACMCAAATAACTCTTGCCAACAGGTGCTACTTCAGGCTGAGTAGGCAATTAAGAAGTAAAGTCCTCTCTCGACGAGCAAAAACCAAACTCTATAAGTCACTCGTTTTTCCCATTCTGCTATATGGTGGATGGTATGGTAGAGACATGGACGATGATAAYATCTGATGAGYSGACGTTACRAGTTTTCGARAGAATGGTTCTGCGGAAGATTTATGGATCTGAAGGATCTTGCTACACTTGGCATATGCAATTAATCTTTATTTACACAAATTTTCAAAAATAACTGTCACAACCATTACATTATAACTAACGCGAATTATCAGCAACGATATAATATATAAATATTATATAACTAATCGATAAAGCTGAAAGATATATGCTCTGAATAACAATAAAATTAGGCTCATTATACTTGAAGTTTGTTGGGGTAAATCAAAATGACAATTCATCCTAGACCATAATCTATTTTCTTGTGTTCGTGTAATATCTGCGGAACTTGACTTCAGTAAATAACGGAAAATAGAGACTTGACGTTTTATTATAGTTGAGTAATATATTTATCGAAGGAAAAATTGAAATTTCTTTATATTTTTAAACTAAAAACATTACACTTGAATTTGACCAACAAATTGAGATAATGTCGGCATGTATGCAGAGATTAATGCCGAAACCAACGAATAATTTGCAGGGGTGTGATCTTTCTCAGCACAAGTGAGTAAATATGTAAAACTGAAAAGCGGAAAAAAAGATGACATGCCTACTAGCAAACCTCATGTAATGTTATAATTACTGTTATAAATAAAACAACAAGTAAGCATTATAGCGTTTAAGTATGTACCGATATGTGGTAGACGAGCGCATTTATAGTGATCATGACAAGCAACATTAAGGTAAAGACTTGTATTAAAATTGTTGAAATAACTGTGAGGCATAGATGAGCCGCACCTAGTATAGCTCATGCGCGATGTTTCAGTTCCCAGTAAACAGTTGCAAGTTAATATCACATTTTTACAGAGCATGCACAGTTCCCAGAGCGCTGCACCAGCTTGAACGCGATGCGCTAGAGAAAAAAAAAAAATATGTAAATATGCGCGGCGCGATGCACCATACTCGAATTATGATGTAAATGCTTGTACAATGTGAGGAAGGGAACAAAAACAAAATCGAGGCAGCGATGATAACTGGAAGAGGCAAAAAACTAGATTCGCATGCGCTCACAGGTAGCCTTAGCAGCTAAAAGACCCACAGCAAACCACTGTGGCTATATGCAGCCGCCAACAAACCAACTCAAGCAATAACAAATTCCACTAGTGCGGCTGAGGCGTAAATTGTGCTGTGAGCCGCGCACACATGYACCAAGTCGACATGCAGCGWCGCTTTTATGGACGCGTGCGCGCAYATTTATTGCATACCAACTTGTCTTGCTGTGTTGCGGTGACGCACCGTCGGCTATCTGCCGCAGTCTGCATGTTCYGTCTAGCATTTTTTGCACCTTTTTGACGAGATTTGCTTTATTGACTTMTTCTGCGCAGCCAGCCAGTCAAGAACTGTTTGAAAATAGATTAGGAAGCTAAGGAACCTTGCAGCCGAGCTCACTGCGAGCGCCAATGGCACGGACATGGCCAGCAACCAGTATTCGCGGGCAAAGTGGCATAGCAAAAAAAAGGTAAATCGCAGCGCGCCAATGCTCTGAGTTGGTTGTTTATGATGACGACGGCGGCGGCGGCGGCGGCGGCAGTGGCAGTAGTCTGAGTAGCCAGAGCGGCAGCGGTGGCGTGCACATCAACGTTAACAAGTCTGGGCGAGTTCATAGTGTATAGTGAATTTCGACTGCTCTGCGCGTACGGATTGCATTCCATTAAAAACACTGTAGCGCTCGTGTATTCTAATTATTAAAATAAAAATCGCAAATAATTTAAATCTGAATTTTTCGAATAACGAAATAAACTGTATGTTCATATGGAAAATATTATAAGATCCCTTTGAAATTTTGCACGTGGAACTGGGAGACAATTTATGTGGTGTTGTGCGCGCAACTTGTTACATAGCTCGCAAGAGTGRCGACAAAAAAAGCGGTTTGACAAGACAAGTTCGTATCTTTAATCTTTTGTTTTGTTTTCATCTCGAAATATGTACACACCACATTTCGGCCGTTGATAACTGTGGCAACTTGCGACCTGTGTATCGCACGCTATTAAATTATTAATTTAAATTAATTGTTGAATTAATAAAATTTGAAGCGAAAAGCGAAAATCCATTCTAAAGTAAAATCTGTTTGTCAGAAATTCGCCAGTGTGCTGTTAAATGTTGAAAGATTCGAATTTTTACGAACAACTTGTAGTGTTATCACAGCAAAGGCTTATCAGCAGAGGGTTAAGCATCAAATATTGGGTAGTCAAAAGTATTTTCGTATTTTGTCAATAAATGTGGTTGAAGTCGTAAATCTAGCATACTACCCATCACATTGTATCATATCATATAGTGTTCATTTAACCAAAAAAAATTAAATTCGGGAAAGTTGAAAGTTCAAAAATGAGTGAAAATAATGGAGAAATTCGCCATATTTTGAAATTTTTGTGAACAAAAGGAAAGAATACCACGCAAGTCAACAGTTTATGGAAAGACTTTTTAGACTACACAATATTTGTACGAAGGTGGCTCTATAACCCCATAGCCTAGAGAAGAAAAATAAAATTGGATTGCTGTGTTGTACCGTCGATTTATTCCTCAGCATAGTCTCCTTTTAGCTTGCCTTAGAAATGCTCCAATATATGTATTTAACTCGTCTGAAAAGTATATTTTCTGGAAGTCTGCAAAGTAGGCTTAAACTAGAGAATCGCCAGATAGGGCAGCAGTTCATAGGCTAATTCGACCAATTTGGCAGAGGTGTCAACCGCTGCAATGCTGGAATACACTTTTTGCTTCGCAAATCTTGGTCTTTCTACTGCGATTCGGCATCGACTTRATAATTCAGTATAGTAGTGCACTGTGGCGGTTTGCTTTTTTACAGTTTCTCAATATAGATCACAGGTTTTATGAAAAACAATGACCTCACCTTTTGGACCGATATGACAGTTCTCRTCGTCTTCAGAGCAGGCTCTTCGCGTGCTTTTTTTTAGGTTCTTTTTGTAATTGAAGGAGGGAAGAAGACAGTAAGTTAGTGCTTTCATGCAAAAAGCAAGGTCATAGGTACATAATACACGGTTCGTCCGGAAAGTAATAGAACTGAGTCCAKTTAAAAAAATTTAATGAACCGATTGTTACAATTCTTTAAAAAAAAATTTCAAAATTGATTCCTTCTGCGTCACATTGAAAGCGTCACGGAAGGCATTCTCCGAAATAGCCTTGAGAGTCAAGGTGCATGCTGCTTGGATCCCCTCTGTGGCGGATGAAACTTGAACGATTGCCTCTTAGTCTTGGGATCATACTCAAAGATCCATAACTCGTTAGCTGTGATTACGTTATTCAAAGATTGGGGGTTCAAATTTTCTTGGCACTGGCAGTGGGCGGTTTAGGGACCATATTTTCGCCTCGGCCCTCCAAAAAGTCCTGGTGCCACCGAAACAYACCAATTCTTGCTATAGCAACATCTGGGTAAGACTGCTTGATCATATCAAATGTCTCTGTCGCAGATTTACCGAGTTTCAYACAGAATTTAATAGCGTACCTCTGCTCTAACGAACGCTGCATTTTCGGTTTGCACCACTCATAGAAACACGTCGCGCGAAAATGTTTGTCCTGACTCTCCAGGTGCTCGGAGACAACTGACCAGCCGTTCGCTTGCTAGGAACGCCCTCAACCGAATRCAGTCGGTTCGCGCAAGCTCCGAAGTACAGTCGCGGCGGACGAAATCAGACCTGTTACGTATCGGACAAACTGTATACARTTATGGTTCTAAATATAATATCGCAGATAATATTTCGAAAACTTTACGAAATAAGATGTATTTATTTTTAAGCAATAATGTTGTGCTGATATTTTCGTTTCATCGAGATATTAAAATGAAAAAGCTATGCAAAGAAAAGATCAATGTTCACACTATTTAGTTACAAAACGAAAAACGTATTTATTTTTAATTTCAGTTGAATTTTTCCTATGTTGCGACACAATGGACCAGCTATGATGAACACAGCGAACAACAACAAACTCAAAGTAATGAACACTAACGGTTGTGTTTCAACATCCGGCAGCCCAATGGATGCATTGCCCAAACAGTTTGTTGCTTCAATGAAGACACTCTTCGACATATTGGACGACCAGCACACAGGCTTTGTAAGATTTTTAGACATCGAGAAAGGTTGGCAAGACGATGGCTGCAAAGGATTACCGCACGGTGTTATTGACTCGCTGCGCAAAGTTACGCCTACAAGTGGCCTCTTGTCATTTGATCGTTTCTGCGCTGGTTTGAAATTATGTCTGTTACGCAATCAAAGTACTGCCATCAGCAATGCATCGTCAGGCGGAAACGATGTGTCGACGCATAATATGGTCTCACCAATCAAACCGCCCCGACCGCCCTCTGCGCCACTTTTAGATGTTGATAGTACTGTGCATAGCGCTACAGCCTGGGGTGGGAACGCCACAACTGTMGCTGTGCGTCCAAATAAAATTGTCACTTCACATCGGGCACTCAGTTTACCACAGTTAAGTCCAGACTGCGATTTGGAGGCGGAAATAATAAGCACTGATATTGGTGTTTACAATTCACCGCCGCCACCACCGAAACCACCACGCGCATCCGCTACTGCTCAGATTGGWGTGCCAAGTTCGACAGTTACACCGCTGGATAAGGCTGAGATACGACATGCTTTACAGAATTGGCAAATGGGTATACTATTGAACGAAATGGGAACAAATGAGAAACGTAGTTCTGGATATATGTACAATCAGTTCCCGTATCGAGGTTGTGCCGATGGCGGGTCCTCATCGACAACTGATAGTGTTACAGGGAATGTAGGAACTCTACATCCAAAAAAGAGCAATTCAAAGCGAAGAGAACCCCGCCGCCATACACTGCAGAATGGCATTGAMTACAATATGCTAAAACGCTTGAAACAATTCGAGGAGGAACGCGAAGTTCTCTTAACGGGTTTGGATGCTGTAGAGAAGGCACGTGACTGGTACCTCCAACAAGTAAACAATGTCCAAGAAAAGATTAAATATTTGGGACGAATGGGGCACGTTGTGAGTAACGTCATAATCAATACAGATGTTATTTYGTTGATTTAATTAATGTATTTATTATATAATTGCGTAGGAGCAATGGTCAGAAGTGCAACAAGAGCGATTGGAATTCCAACGCGCACGTGTGTATGAAGTAAATCGAAATTTAACAGCTCTTGCTGATTGCTGGGAACGCGGAGGATTTCCCTTACACTTTAACCTCGCTATTAGGCCATCGGGTAAAGCACCGAGTCAGCGAAATGTCAATAGTGGCGGGTTATTTCAACCAGTGGATCGCCTGCGTCAACAAAATCATAGCCTTACTAATGAGGTGAACTTAAAAAGTGACCGAATTGCATTGCTAGAGCGTGAAAAACAATCACTTATGAGGGAGTTGTACGAATTGAGGCAAAGGGTTGGGTTAGTTGGAAGAGGTGCTGGATTTGTTACTGTCCTAGGTCAATCGTCTCCTTCGTCGTCTGGAGGGCTCGGAGAGGTGGAYGTCGTATTTTAATTTAAATCATAATATAAATTTTTACCCTAAGAATATTTGATTACATAAATAWATAAACGGTCATCTATACACAATGTACATACACTCAACATAAAAGGTACATATTTGTTTCAAACTTTAACATGACTTGCAGCAGGTGTTTTATTAAATCACTTAATTATTACATAAACAAAACTATGCTTATTGCGGATTAGGAAATCGTCTCATGTACTTGTTGAGTTGTTTGTAGTTCAAGTTTTTTCCAGGTGTTATTATACCCTGGTTTACGGTTTTCTTTGCTTCGAACTTGGAATCTGCATAGAATTTATAACATTTTTGGAATTGGTGTATTTCCTTATTGCAGTACTTCTCTACGAATTCATTGTCTTTGAGGCATGCAAAAAGGACACCCATTTCTTGTAAACATGCTACATCAGACGAAGAATCCGCCTTGCCGCTCACTCTATTTTTTAGCCGCAAAGGTAGAATTTCTTGAAAAGGTACTGTGTGTTCTTTCTGCGGCGCACGAGCATCACGATTTTTATAAGCGAAGACGGCGGTTGGCACACGCATTTCTAGAACCAAAAATAATAAATTACGAAAAATGGGTTGACTGTAAATGAATCATCTATTCATATCTTTAAACTTATCAAACATATACCTTCTTGTATTTATTATATATGATGTTCAGTTAAAAAATGTTTAATTTACTATTCTTTGGTTATATGAACACAGAACACAACAATGCTGCCAACCCGATGAAAAAACAGCTGTTATCGGTTGAATACAGTGGCGTATAATAAAATAGGAGCGATAGTAATACAACGGCTTCAAAACATTTGCGCTGCTTTTGAGCTAYGAATCAAACATGATTTACTGATCAGTTATATTTTTATGTTATTAGTTTAATGGAACACCCGATATGATTGTCCATAATGCAAAATAATATTTATACATATGTATATATACCCATTTAGCGAAAAATGAATTTTCATAGTGTTCTTGAAATTTATATGCATAAAGAGCTTTTTATATCGAAAAAATAATGCCAAGATATTTCTAATATAATTACTTTTCATAAATTAGCTGTATAAACAAAACACGTTACAACAACTAAACCTCTACTGTTTTTCATGTGCTGCCAAATCAAACCACCATTTAAGATATGGCAGAAGTTCATTCATTCAATRAAACAGACATCATTTGACATTACTACGAAAGCGTAGCTTTGAACATATTTGTTTTCATTTCACAGCAATGAAAAATTCGTGAAACAGATTTTAAATATTGACAAAATAATAAACATCAAAAGCCGATTTGAAGTTAATAATATGAGTAGTGAAATTTCAATACCGCGACAAGTTTCAACTATACCTGGTACTGCGCAGATGGAAGTCGGCACATCTCCATCCGTGCCAACAGCTTCATGCGCTTCACCGGGGTCTAGCAAGGTGTCGTCAGCGGAAAATATACCTGCCGGTAATACCAATAATAAACGGCAATTAGCCCGATTCCATCCATATCACGGCGCAAACATTATTTTATGTGAAGATAATACAGTTGCTTACCGAAAAGCTAGTTTTGCGGATGCTGTTACGTTTTCGGAAAAACCACTACAACCTGGAGAAATATTTCTTGTTGAAATTGAGAAAAATGAACGTGGATGGTCAGGTCATATAAGACTCGGTTTAACACAATTGCTGCCCGACGTGATCGGATCAATGTCAGAAGGCTTGCCACAGTTTGCTTTACCTGATTTGGCGAATTTAGGAACTAGTTGGATCTATCCTATTTCAAAATTCGAATCTCATTCCTTATCACAGCGAAGTGGTGCCGCCGGCGGTGTCATAGAAACTAATTCGCTGTTTCAAAATGCTACCGAGCCTGTGTGGGCACAAGATAATTCATCTGGCGCTGTCACAGAAAACGAGACCACATCTCGAAGTAACATTTTATTATAAACAACTATATACAACATATAAAACATTTACATCTTTAACAGGTAATATATTAGGAGATTCGATTTATGTACGCACTTCACGTGGTATGGTTCCAAAGCGTTTATTGCGCCCAACTGTTGATAATGGCGATGGCAACACAGGTATTTTGCTGACTGATAAGGGCTCGCGGATTGGTGTCGTATATGTGCCTACTGAAGCAGATAAAGACAAAGGTGAGATGCACTTCATTATAAATGGAGTTGATCAGGGTCCATGCACAAAGGAAATACCTATGGACAAATCACCACTCCACGTAGTCATTGATGTTTATGGCACAACGAAACAAATTCGAATAATACAACTTTATGGAAGTAAGCATATATTATTAAAAGAGATGTAGTGTTTAGAACTAACAGTTTAATTTCTCATTTATTTCATGTAATTAATCAGTCGTATCCCTTCAAAACGCTTGTCGAGATGCAATACTACTACACACAAAACTACATAATATTGAAAAGTTGCCGCTGCCAGAAAGACTCAAAAACTTTCTTCGACGTAATGACTAGATGTATATTTAGCATATTTTTGCGTAGAATGACTTTGTTTCGAAGATCATCTAAAAACAGCAAATGAAAAGAGCATGAGTGGATGTGTTGTTAGGAAGTTTCTGTTATGCCAGTCTTCAAATGGTATTTAAGAAGTATTCACACAAATTAGAAAAGATGAATATGCTATATTTTACTAGGATGACTCTGAAATTCATGTATTTTTTTGGTGTGTTGCGAGTTTGCGGTGCGAAGATAGCAAGGATGTTGAATATATTGAAAGTTTTGTTTGTTGTTAACAATGATGTGACCTAAATCTATAACATTCGCCCGTATATAAAATGGGTTTAGTTTTAATAAAAAATATTAACCAACAAGAATATTTATACACAATTACTAATTATCAATGTAGTAGTTTACGCAATTCTAATTATTTGTTTAAAGTAAATAAATAATATTAAACCACAATTTGTTTTCTCTACACAGATACTGTTATTTGCGAATAACTGAAAAGCAACTTTCCAACATTTTACTAACAATTTTCCTCCCATACAAATGAATATGCTATCACTTTTTTAATGTTTTTTTTTTTGGGTAAAAGTGCCTTTTTATAAAACTTTGCTTTATATTTACAATTTTTAAGTCTGCCTTCTAAATTCATTATTTGTTGCCCTCTTCATTCCTGAAATCARGGTTTTATATACACACATCCGTATGAATGGGTCAGTAGATATTTCGAGAATTAATATTTCATGCTTGGCTACCATTGCGACTAATATCAAATGGATGTGCATATTAAACAAAGGCCATTTAAACTTCAACGTCTCACAATTTATTGTACAAGTATTATTCTGGTACTCTAAAACTAATCTTAAATCATTTTATGAAACGATTTTGAGTTTCGAAAAAATAAGAGTAATTATAGCGATAAAATGCCAAAGCCGTGATTACTTTTGTTTTGTGCGATTGTTGGTTAAAATTTCTTTAAAGACTCTCTTCAGTTCATCAGCACCATTTTGATTGATTTTTTGGTAATTAGGTAGTTCCGATAAACGTTTCATCCAAGCTAACAATTTAGGAAACTTGAACTCATCAATAGGGGCGACTTCGTCAACAGAAGTTATCGTTGCCACACAACAGAGATCGGCAATTGTCAAATCCTCACCGCATACATAAGGGTGTTCCTTTAACATTTCCTCCATGATTTCATACGTCTTCTGAATATAGGCGATTTTATCCATGGAGCAATCGGTTGAACCGGAGTATAGAATCGGCTCATAAAGAAAACGCAAACGTGCAAATAAATGTCCAGAATCAAAATGAAGACGTGCATTCACTTGCGCACGTTTTACCAGATCCTTTGGGTACAATTTGTCATCCTCTCCATACTTGTCCACCAAGTAACCACAAATGGCATGAGAATCATATACCACTGTGCCATCTGCATCTATCATAGTAGGAATGGTATGTTGTGGATTCATTTTAATGAAATCGTCTGTTAGTTGTTCGCCTTTCAGTAGGTTAACTGGACTGTTGAAAAAAATAATGAATAATTAATTTACTTAACAAACGAACACTTAGTATTAAATTTATTCCTCAGAGTACATACCGTAATTCCAAATCGAGGCCAAGTAAATTTGCTGTCAATAAAACAGCACGCGATGGTGGGCTAAGTGTAGCATAGTACAAAACTGGTTTCGCCATTTTATTCGCTAAAAATAAATCAAATACCAATATTATTGTTCTGAACACTTTTATGCTTGGCTATTTGTATAAACTATTGTAATAAAATAATATAAATTTACGCTTAAATTCCATGATTTTTTTAATTTTCCCTTATTACCTCTTAAAATAGAGAGTAATTGCACCCTAACTCATTATTGTACTGCACCAAAACCAAGTGAAATCGTTAACTTCGGTTGCATCGAAGCTGTACTACCCCTCTCAATAAAAAAAAAGTTTTCAGACAAGAACTTGACTGTCATCAGTCAGTTTGTACTTGTATGTCAGTCCTATGCTATAGTAATTCGATAAGAACGGTTCCGCCAATGTCCAGCTTCTTGGAAAGAAAAGAGGTTCAAAATTTCAGCATGATATTTCAAAAACTAATCGACTAGTTCGCGCGTTGCTTCTCGGTATCATCCGCTTCTTAGCAAGCTTTATATACCCTGTGTAGGGCACATCAAGTCAATTTAAAACATTCAAAAGCTCTCGTGCATGCAAACTTTTTAATTCGTTACGAACGTACACTTGTTAGATTATATACATGCAAATGTATGTGTGCATAAGTATTTACATCACACATCTAAATGATAAACAGTGAATGGCATGATATTACAGTTATACAGGAAAAGTACTATAATTTTGCACACAGTATTTATTATGGTTAACATATCGTTCTACTCCAACATTTCCTAGTATTTGATATTAAGACATAAATATATATATTAATTAATACGTATCAATCAAATGCATAGTAGTTTGCCATTAAATTATTGCAATGCACTTTTTTATTTTCAAATGAAAATTCGATCACCTCTACACTTTGAATTGTTCTACAATAATAAACCGTATTTAAAGCGAGGAGGAGAAACAAAGAAACAGTGGAAAATTTTGTTAATTAAGCATTTAGTTACTTACTGTTTTCCTGAATAAATCACTTGGCTAACTATGATTTTTGATGCTCCTTACCAAATGAGCGCACTGAAGAGACTAAACTTCCATAAGCTCAGTTGTCTAAATCCAGCTATATCAAGTGATATTACTAAGAGTGATCAAAATATTATTACTGATATACAAACACTCAAGTCACATACAAATTCATATACACAAATATGAGCTGATAGAAACTCAACCGGCGTAGAACGTTAACGTTATGTCATCAAAAACAATACAAACAATAATAAAAGCTTTGTAGTTTACCACCCAAATAGATTTATCTTGCATGTATGTTTATGTATACAAATAAACAATAATTGGAATATTAATGATTATCTCTTCCAAATTTCATTAAGTACCCAATTTAAAATACATTTGTTTGGTTCTACCTTCAAGAAATATTTATAATTTGTAATGAAAAATAATATTTTGCTTATACGAGTATGATATATAGTTTATATAGATATATTATTATTAAATATTTACGTGTATAAGAGCTTTTTAAGTACAAACACTATCTGCTCTTTAAAAGGTTTTAATTCATTTTTTTAGATCTTACAGTGTTATTATTATTTTATTTTTTGCTTTCATGTTAGCATTTTTTATTTAGAGTATTCATCAATCAGCCTGTGATATGTTTTGCGCCGCACTAATTAAAGTATCGTGGATATCTTTAGCCGATTGCACATGCACACGGACAATGTTCAGATACGTAGAGTATGTCATTGGACCGCCAGAATTATCCTGCATGTATGGTTCCATACGAGCTGGCGTCACTGCACTCGGCAGATAGTGTTGTGCAGATGATAACTGTTGCATACATTGAATAGCTGTTTTTAAATGTAACTCGATTTGATCACAATATGCATAAAAGTCTTCCAGATGTTTTTCAAATCGTCCAGCATGCGATGCTGCGTCGCGTTTAAGGTTATCTGACAAATTATGTTCTTGCAACGAGAAAGCTCCAGTACGCAATGTAAGAAAAAGAGACTCGCGTAATGGCGAAAGTAAACTCTTGACTTTTAGGATGTTATCCATTTTTTCAGCTTGCTGCTGTTGTTGTTGTTGTTGTTGCTGCTGTTGCTGTTGCTGTTGTTGTGCGGCATTTGAAACTTGCGCTTGCATTTGGCCTTGCATTTGTTGCTGGGGGGAGGCTTGCATCATAGAAACTGGCGACACGCCAGGCTGCATCATTTGATTTGGTCCACCGACTTGCGAAATGTTCATCTGTTGCATGTTATGCATATTCATGTTGGGATTCATATTTTACTTTGTGAACTTGTCTTTCTTTAAACTACTTTAAACAAAACAGTATCTTTTGTTGTAATGATTTTATGCGAGACTTTAATGTATTTATATTAAATGTAACATCTGTTGACAGAGTTTAATATCTTAAAGATGATAAACAATAAATCGAAAAAATTACACAAAACCAGTGTTGTAAGTCGATAAAATCATGACATATTAAAATGATCAAAAAACTTATTTCAAAACTATACTTTTTTGTTGTAAAAATATGAACATATAAATGAAAATTTCAGATTTACATTTTAAATAAATAGGGAATTTTCATGGTACATGTATTAAACATTTAATGTTTGTTGATAACAAATAATCGATAATATTACATAAAGATGAACGATCACGTACACAAAATTTTTGGTTAAAATTGTCTATCATTGAACCACAAACATACATTTTTAAATAGCGTTGTTGGACTGGTGACTTAACCGACGTTGGCTTCCAAGGTTGTACATACATGCTATGAAAGTTTCGCAATTTATTGCTTACTATAAAATTTATAGACCTTGTAGACAGTTGAAAAGGTCCTCAAGTTATTATTTTGTATTTGCGCGATTTGAATTTAAGATCTTGTTAAAATAAATTTGACTAAACTTTTAATAAATTCATAAAAAAATAAAATGAGTGACTTTCTTCAATCTGAACTGGAAAAGGCTGAACAATGCCTTTTGGAAACTTATGAATTAGCTGAATCTTATGGGGATAATGGTATTTAAGTTGTTTAATTGCAAAAAATACGCATTGAATATAATAAGTTTATTTTGCAGAGGAAAAAGATAAAAGTAAATATTTGCAACTGATGGAACAATTAWGTCAAATTAGAGAAGACGCCATTCGTAATGAAGACACCTTGAAAGTAGCTATGGAGGAACGTACCATTGCGGATTTTGAATCCGCCTTTCATGGAACAATAGGTCGTGCTGGTAAAAAATTTCAAGCTAAAAAAACTCGAGAATATAAAGCTTTCTCTGATCGTTTGGAGGACATATCTAGAAGTGCAAGAGGCGATACTTTGCCGCCAACCACAAAAAGAGACGGGGCTTTAATAGAAATGGACATGCAAGTAAACATAAATGATCCCATAACAAAAAAGCGAATGGTAGATCCTGTAAAAAATACAATTTGTGGGCATATCTATGAAAGGAGCAGTATACAGGACGCAATACAAATTAAACCAACACTTCGGTATTAAATATAATTTGCTTATGGTTCAAAATATGTATATAAACTAACCTTTTTTTCAGTTGTCCTGTTGCTGGCTGTGGGAACAAACAGTATATTAATATGGCACATTTAAAGACAGACAATGCACTAAAATTACATCTACAACGTATAGCTGAGCGTGAAAACCACAACGATTCTGATACCGATGTTTGATTTACTTTACGTTTTGGTGATCAATGCAAAATATATTAAGCAAATTTTTTAAATGTTTCGCATGTCGTTTTTTTATTTCTCAGATAAGCAAAGTTTAAACTTAAATGATACATTTTTATTTATAGAAGACGTAGGCGACAATTTGGTGCACCACATTGACAATATAGTACTTTTCCGGGCACTACGCCGACTTCATAATTATAATTCCAAGTCAGTTCCGTACCAGCCCGAATATTAGTTGAGGAAAAGAATGCTACCCAAGGGAAACGCAAGTCATGGGTATCAACAAAAACATTTTGTACGAAGAGATTGGGGGAACACGAGTGCTGCAATTAAAGGACAATGTCATGAAGTGTTTAGCATAGGTTGAACGAAATCGAAATTACATTAAAATAGCGTCCAAGATTTCCTATGGTTTTTGCGTCCATTACATAACACGCCTCATCTTTTCCAAATAGGCCTCGTATAGATCTAAAAAAAATGTTATGGAAATTCTACAATTCATAGACTATTTAAAACTATGATCTTACGATTCTCGTGTGGAGTCTTCATTCATATCCGCGTTAGGATTAAAATTAATTACTTGACGTTCCTGCGAGTCTTCGTCGGTGTTTTGTGTGGAACTGCTACGTGTCAGTTTCTGTGCCTTATTTTTGGCGCGTGTTAAGAAGGACTTACTTGGTGTGAACTCATCATCATCTTCCGGATCTGGTGCATATGTATCCTAATTATATGTGCATACAAAATAGTCTCATTTAATGAACAAACATAATTTTTATATCCAAACCTCCTCTTCCTCAATCTCCGGGGGTTCAACGTCTGATTCGTATCCTTCCTTTATTTGCTCCGCTACTTCTATGTAATCTAATTCTGCGAAATATTCGTCGCCGGCATCTAACCCACCCTAACGACACAAATTTTAAACAAACATTTCTAATAATTTCTATATGTAGACTCTTACTTCATTTGCTTTTGCTTCGGTTAGCAAGTGACCAGCGTATATGCAAACAAAGCTGCCTCTGGGCACATCGTTTATGCAACGCAATCCCCATCCACGATTTGATGTTTTAAATACTTGAAGTTTCATAGCTAAATTCTGCTGTGCTACACGATTTAAGCAATTCGCTTTGCATTTACACCTAAATATAATTTTTATTAATAACGGTAATTTTTAACATGCATGGATACAAACAATTGAGAAAACTGACCTTGAGTTACATTCATAAATTCCTGTCGGAACGTGCTCATATAAACGCTTATATTGATAACCGATTTCTGCCATTGGTGTATTTGGGTTTCCATACTTAGCGCCTGCATAAGTGAGTTGCCAACATGAACACTTTTCTTTATCCTAGAAGGAAAATTGGTTTTCAACAAATATATTTGGAATTACAGACAAATTATTTTGGCTAACTACCGAACAGTCTCCTTCGCAGTCACAACCAACCAAAAATCCTGGGTCAAGATTGAGATTTACACCATCTGTTGGTATACGTTGTGCAGCGTATTTACATTCCGGTGGCAATGTATTGTCATAATAGTTGACTAAGGGTATCGCCATTTTTTCTTGGCCGCCTGAAATATCCCGTTTTTGTACAATAGCTGATTCGATTACATATTCCGCCAAACAACTGGTCTCATGATGGAAGTCAAAATTATCAACGTTTAGTGTGTTATCTGTTACACGAAGGTAACGACGCACTTCCTCCATATTGCGCATAATTTTTCCACACGGTCCACGGTATGCCACTATTTTTTTGTTCTTTAAGCGCAGTATCGGTCTTTCCCAACCAGAGAGCAACGGTTTAGACAGTGGACTGTAGGCGCTGAGATTATGCGGAATTTTAAATAAACATGATGAAGAGCATTTATGAACGCGATATGTTAATGGTGGCAAATCTCGTTTAGCAGTATAGTAGACAACCTAAAAATAAAAAGAATATCCTTAGAATACAATTACGCCAAAAATACAAAAGAGCATCATACCTTTCCTTTTGGCTTGTTTTCATCTTCCAGATAAATAGTAGAGTTGTTTAAGTGACGCACTGTGGGTAATGACGTATGCGCTTGCGCGCTACTTGCTGTTGCCGAATCTGTTGATAAGCGGCTCACGCTCTTTTTAGCAACTGCCCGTGGCTCAGTGGACGACACACGTTCACGTTCACGCTCCTTTACTTGCTCCTGTTGCGCGGTAGTTGCTTCCTCATCGGCGGTGTAACGAATAAATGGTTCAGTGCGCTAATGAAAAAAATATAACAATCAATTGACAAAGTGGTGCACATAGTTATATTTTACCCTGGCCAGTCGTGGTAAAGGTAGTGTGTCCTTTTGTAAAGTTTTCTGGTACTCCTTAAAAACTGGTCCCAAACGCAGCGATCCTCTATAAATCCACTCCGTATGACTTTTTGGCCCCTCGAATTGCATTTGTATTAAGCTGCAATCAATATCTACAACTCGCGCATAAATCCATTTGCCATTTGATTCCGTGGTCATACTTTGCCCTTTCTGAGTCTGTACCATTGGCCGGTTGATGGAGTATTGTGTTAGGTATTTTTGTATAAATTCTCGAGATGCAGGATGTACGTCCTCCCAAACATGATCGGAAACGTTGCACACCAAGCGAACATCTTTGTGCGAAACATACTGGGTGTAACCGTCATCATAGAATATTAAATACCTAAAAGTTATGTAAACAGCAATATAAAAAAAAAAAAACTAAGAATTTTAATTTGAAATACCGATATTTGTTGTTCGGTTTCAAAGGTTCTGCAATAATTCCTGGGTAAAAAGCACTCTGTATCATCATCTTTTCTTTACCTCGCGACAAAGAAGTGGCATCGAAGTAAGCAATTACACGTGAACCTTAAGGAAATGTATTCTGATGTACAACAAATATCGTAAAATATTATAGGGTAATATTTACCGATGGGAAGACGGAATTTGGGAGGGTCGTAGTAGGCCAAATGTTTCGCCGACACAGTTTTCATCATTTGATATTGCAGCTTTAAAAACTTCACTTTATAATTCGGCACCTTTGAGTTCGAACCTAAAAGCGAGCTAGATTCTACTTGCTCAAAGACCTTACAGGGCACCCAACTAGCTATTGCCTTATTCTTCACTGCATAATAAATTTGATTAATTTCGATAGGTGGCCGTAAAATTTCTCCAACTGGGGGACAAGGCTAAGAAATGTGATAATTATTACGATTAGTCAGAAAGATTAGTCGAAATAATACAACTTACTGTGACTTCAGGGAATGAATAGGGTAAGTTAGTGTTCAAATCCAATGGTTGGAACTGTCGTAATCTTATTTTCGGACATTGGTAAAGTGAACTGTACATTTGGTCAGCCTTCCGTTGTAGTGATCGCAATAACTCATCATTTAGCTTCGACTCCTCTTCCAGTCTACGGGCACGGGTCTCTAAAATTGTCTTTGACCAAGTTAACTGATTTTGTATTTCCAATTTTTCAAGTACATTTTTAATCGAGCTTTCCAATTCAGCCTCTATTAGATCTAAATTCGCTGAAGTAAATGATCCTTTCACTAAAAAACATAGTAATCAGCAGGAATTTCATTATAAACATATAAATATATATATATACCCGTCTGAATTTGTTGCGTTGTAGACGTTTCGTCATCATCGTCGCTGCTATCTGTGATTTCCACAAACTCAGGACCTTGGACATTAATATTTTTTAAAAGTAAAGGTTGTTTAGCTTTCAATAAACCGCAGTATTCCTAGAAAATATTTTTGTGTAAATTATATTTTTACAAAAACATTTATACTTACCTCATAAGTGTCAAGAGCACAGTCATAACATTCTAGACAAATGTACTGCTTTTGGCTACGTCTCTTCTTTACTTTATAGTGGCTTAAAGCGAATTGGGGTACTAAGAAAAATTGCTTGTGCTTCCGGGCACAATCGTGATTGATACAGTCCTGGTTGTAGAATATTTCAATATGTTCCATATCATCGGACTCGCGTGTCTGTGGTGGTACTGCAGTTTCCATTAATAAATCTGGTTCCGTAACCGATTCTTTAACAGATGAATCCTTTGTGTTATCTGTAATTGTGCTCTCTTCAACGTGATCTCTATTTATACTGTTGACACTATTTTCGTGAGATAAAGCAGCAGCGGTTTTTGTAGTCGTAGATGAGGTGGATTCCTCATCATTTACTTTCTCTTTCTGGGTGTTATCTTCTAACCGATTTAAGTTTTCATTTTCATCTTCATCATCATCATCTATTTCGATTACTGGAATATAGGAAGCGCTCCTTGTTTCAGTTATTTCTACATCTGGGTCCTCCTCTGTTTTTGCTTCTTCATTGTCATCATCTATTTCAATGATATTTCCAGGTGCACACTGGTTGCGATCTAGTTTATCAATCGCCAAATTTTCATTGTTTGTTTCACTGTTACGGATATCTATACTTGACTCATTTGGATTAGAGTTACTACCTTGGAGAGAAGTTAAAGGTTCTTCTGTGTTTGTTTCATTAGGGGAAGATGGTTTTTCGTCAATTACGAGTGGTAATGATTCTTGGCTATCTTCGTTTCCTTCATCACTAACGCTTCCAGGAATTTGTAAATTATGACTGCTTATTTCCATAGGTTCCATTTGGTCAACCGTTTTGGGTTCAGACGATTTTCTTAGTAAATCTTTTTCTAATTCTAACTGTATATCATTTGTCTCTATAGAAGGTGAAAGCCCAATTATATGATCAGCTACCCTAATTTCTTTATTCATACTAACAACTTCATTATTTTTTGATGCTATGTCTGTTTCCTCCGTTAATACGGTTACCTCCATTTCTTCGACCTTCTCAGAACTTTTAGTACATTGTTCGCTTGTTCCTGCGATTTCCATTTTATTTATGTTTTTGCTTTGTTCACCTTCATTTAGAGGTTTAACTTCTTCAATAATACATGTCCTTTCGTCATTTTTATGAATGATATCGTCGGCTTTCACATTTTTGCAATTTTCTTCATTAACCATTTCGTTTTCCGTTACATCTGCCAATTGAATTTCATCCATTTCGGATTCTAGATGCTCTGTTTTTTGTTCTTCAGACATTTTTAACGTCTTTTAGTTGGTGTAATTTACTTTAGTAGAATTTTTCTATTTTTATTAATGGTTTGCGGAAWACTAAAATGCGGTATAAACAAATGTTATTGGAGTGTTGCCACACTTCTCTGTAGCACAGATAAATATATATATTATATACACAGTCAAAAAAAGGGGTTAGCGCTCTACTCAACATTCTTAACTTTTTCAAAGTTTAATCTAAAGTTAAATTAATATTACTGCAAAGAGATGCAATATATTACAATACTTGAAAATATATTTTATTTAATATTTTATTAAATTTTCATGCCAAAAATATATTATTCCGAATAAATTGTGTGATATAAAACATATTGAACAGAACCAAATTTAAAATTTTTGTATACCTATCAAATCTCGAAACAGGCAGTTGAATTATTAGAACTTGACTGTTTTTGTTTATGGTTAAAATAATTTACAATTCTGTATTTGTAAAAACTTCAACAATTTTAACGAAACCAAGTTTAAATTTAATATAAACAAAGAATTTTAAACATGGTAATGTCATCTCAATAATTTCGATAACAATAAAATAATATAAAAATCATGTCGAATGAAATACCCCAACTTGCGACAGAAAGCTGCTATCTCTAGAAAATGTATTGGAAAATGTTGTCGTGAAGTAATTGAATCAAATATATTTGTTAAATCTGAAATAAAAAGTGAATGCTACCAATTGTAAAGTTAATGCAAAGTTCTATAGAAGTGGGAATTCAAATTTGTAGGAAAGAATTCAATTAATTCAAGTTAAAAGCGTAGAATTAACTTAAAACCTTGATATAAAAAACAACGAAGGATAAAATAGAGGTGTGATGTCAGAGTTGCAACACTAGTTTATGATTAATGTGTAAGAAAATTTTGAAAATAGCTGGATATATTGAACGAATAACTTTCCTTTAATTTTTATTGACAATAGTGCTCGTATTAATAACATTTGCAAATTGTATTAAGGCTTTATTCAGGTTTATATTTCTCTTGCTATTTAAATATTTAGTTGCTACATTAATATTCCAATTAGATTGTTTGTGGCGTTCCAATTGAAATTAGACCATTTAAGCAACTCTACAGAAGTATTAAGGTATATAAGTGCGTTATGTGTGTTAAGACAAAATCGATTTACAACTGTCAGAAATTTTCTGTTTATCGATTTTGTGATAAGAGAATTTTGGAAAAGTTTTCTTCTTGAATGAACAGAAGTATCACCGTATCTTCATAGTACAGATTAATTTGCCGTTGAAGTTGTGTTGGATTGAGAAAGAGTACACTGGATTTAAATAATGAATTTAGATTTTGCGAAATTGTGCGGCAAACACGCTGCCATTTATGAGGCATATTACAAACAGGTACGAAGGAGGGATGACATGGAATAATTAGTTCTGTTGCGTACAACCGCTGTGCAGCGGATACGCCTATTGATTTTTACTTATACTTTTGTCGTGTTAAATGTTTAATTTGTGTTTGTATTCTTGTTTTCGAACTTCGTGAATGTGTAGATTGACCCAAAGGGTTCTGGTGCTATAGAAGCGATGACGGCTGCGAAATTTTTAAAAAAATCTGGTCTTAGTGATGTTGTGCTTAGCCGAGTATGGGATTTATCAGATCCTAACGGAAAGGGGTTTCTTGATAAACCTGGTTTCTTTGTTGCATTAAAACTAGTGTCACTGGCTCAAGCTGGTCAAGTGATAAATATGAGTAATATATACACGGAAACAGCGAATCCACCAAAAGTTGTAAGTACAATATTGTTAAATAATTTGTAAAATATATTACTGCAATACTATGTAATTTAGATTACACAACTGCATGTATTCCATGAAATTTATTTCGTTTTATTAATTTGATTTTTTTTTTATCAAATAATTGAAATGCATATATAGAAAAATGAACAAAAATATAATCTGATTGCTTACTCTTTCATTCACCAGGGTGATATCCCAAAAATTTTACCACCTCGCATACAAACAGTTCCAGTGGCTAGCGGAGGTACTACAAGTGGCGATTGGTCTATTAGTGTCATAGATCGTTTGAAATATGAGCAACTTTTCGAGACCCTAAAGCCCATTAACGGAATGTTGCCGGGCAACAAAGTCAAGGGTGTGCTCATGGACTCGAAACTGCCTATGGATACTTTGGGTAAAATTTGGGATTTAGCTGATCAGGACAAAGATGGTAACCTGGATAAGCATGAATTTATCGTGGCAATGCATCTTGTTTATCAAACATTGGAAAAACGCACTGTACCCGATGTGCTACCGCCAGAGTTGCGCAAGCCTAATTCCGGTGGAGGTCCACCGCCTAAGCCTGCACCGCCACTTGTGTCAAGCAATTCGGCAACGATGCCACGTGCCCCAAGTGGTGAAGGATTTGGGGATGGTGGTTTTGTGGCCAACTTTCCCAAAGATATAGCACCTCCACCAGCTATACCACCGCTGCCTGTTGCGATACCAACAATGACACGTGTTCCACCTGTCGGTGCAAGTGGTGTGCAATCACAACCGCTTATATCAACCGATCCGCTAATACCCATCGGCGCGCCACCTTCCGTAACAGYTAGTGCTGATTGGGTTGTTAGTCCAGCCGAATTGAAACGTTTTGAAATAACATTCAGAGATTCAGACCGAGACAAGGATGGACTTGTATCGGGGCTTGAAGTGAAGAATGTGTTCATACAATCGGGCGTACCGCAGAATTGTTTGGCGCATATTTGGTGAGAACAAAACAAAATGAAAATAAGYTTCACTATTTTAGTAATAAATATTAACATAATTCATACATGGTAAATAAACTTACTGCTTCGTCTGGCATTTTATGGCAATAATACAATAATTATATTTTTACAGGGCTCTTTGTGACACAAACCAGTCAGGGAAATTAACTCTTGAGCAATTCGCTTTGGCTATGTGGATGGTGGAGCGTAAACAGAAGGGCATTGAGCCACCTCAAGTACTGACAGCCAATATGGTACCACCGTCTATGCGTAGCATCGTATCTGGCGTGGATTTGCAACCTCAAGTAAATCGCATTATCGTATTTGTTTTAARCCTATATAATTTTCTCGTACACAATTCGTAAATAGGAACCTAAACCGACTTATTCTAATCCTGAGTTAGAAATGATCTCCAAGGAAATCGAAGAGCTTGCCAAGGAGCGCCGTGCTTTGGAAACAGAAATTGCACAGAAAGAAGCAGATATACGCATAAAATCGGGCGAAGTTCGTAGCCTACAGGTTAGCAATATATATATGCGTGTATATTAGCAAATTTTGAAATTGAAAAAAAAATTTATGTTTTTAGAGCGAGTTGGATACATTGTCAGCTACATTAAAACAGTTGGAAAATCAACGTGGTGAGGCACAGAAACGTTTGGATGACTTGAAAGCCCAGGTAAATGCTGAGTCTCTCATTTACTGCATTTAAACTTTTAAGCTTTCTTGCTCGAAAAAAGAGTAGTCAATAATTATAAAAATTTTATTCAAATTACAATATATAAATATGATTTAAATTGGAATTTATTATTTTTTTATTTCTTTCATATGTGAAAACATTCAAAATTGCTGCACATATATTTCTAATTCTTCTTCGACGTGCGTGTGTGCCTTGCATTATGCTCCTCATTTCTTTGTACCCTCCAACCAATTTTACTACAAAAAATTCCAAAAATTCGCATCATTGCTCGAAATCGGTTGACAAAATTAACAAAAAAAAAAAAAAACATACTCATTAGAGCATTGACCGCCAAACGGTACTAAAAAACATGACTTTAGATATAGCTCAGTTAAGAGTGCAGGTTTGTTTTATTATGATTTTGCTATGATTTGTTTCGTTATTGTTTCGTTTATTTCGTGTTGTTGCCTTACAATTAGTCATACATTACCTAATCACAAAAAAAAAAAAACATTGCCAAATATTATAATTGACTTTAGTGCTTGTTCGCATTGCACACTATAATTGGAGTACAAAAAATATGTAAATTGTAAATTGGAAACAAGTATACGTGTAGTTAGCTTTTTAACGTCTCAACTCAAAATGTAAGATATTTCATTTCATTTTAGGTGACAAAAATACGTGATCAATGTCAAAAACAAGAGGAAACCATAAACGAGCAAGAGGGTGAACTAAATGCAAAGCGCTCTGAGTTGCAAAAATTAAAAGACGAGGAGTCTGCGTTGCAAAAGGAGTATGATCAAAATAATCGAGAGCTGCAGAAGCTAACACAACATTTACAAAATACCCAATTACAAATAAGTTCGGTAAGAATGTATAATTGTAAAATAKTTATTTAAAATGCCTAAGCTTGTATACGTATTGCTTTTGCTCTCACCACAGGTACGCTCGATGGTAACACAATTACTGGAAACTCAACGTCAAATGACTGATGCATTGTTGATGTGTCGTGCGGCCATCTCAAATCAAGACGCAGAGTTGGTGTCCGAGTATCAATTAAAAATCGAACCAGACTTCAATGAAGCGCGCCAAATACTTGAAAAGAAAATAGAGGAGCCAAAAGCGGACGATCCATTTGGGGAAAATAGTACTGTAGAATCAGCAACGAAAACTACAAACGGATTCGCCAGTAATGGCTTTGGCAATGATCCTTTCACAGCAAATAGCGGCAGTGCAACTATTGGTCGCAGTGGATTTGATGACAGCTTTACGGCTACAAGTGGATTTGGTGAAAGCGGATTCGATGGTTTTGGTAGCAATAGCGGCTTCAGTCAACCAGCAAAGGATCCCTTCGGCGGAGATGCTTTCGCAAATAAACCTAGTAATGCAATAACGCCTGAGGTACCTTAGACGGTTAATGCTAGTTAAAATTTATGCTTATATAATAGCTTATTTGTTAACATTATAGCAGCCGGGTAAAGATGACTTCGGAAGTGATCCATTTGCTGCGTTACATGCACCTACCGGACAGGGTCAAGTGTTAAGCCCAAATGCCCAAAAATCTGGACCACCACCGAGGCCTGAGTCGCCAAGTCCAGCTTTGCCACCAAAGAAATCGAAGGTGCCACCTCCGCGTCCAGCACCACCACGCCCAATGCAGGTGAGTTAAACGAAATTGTAAATGTTAGCAGATACGATAAAAATGTTGCTTAATTATTCGAATTTTCACACATATGCATATGCATTTAACTTATTATGTGTCAAAACCTGTTTGAAATTATGAACGCGATAAATTAACCTTCCCATGTAATTTCAAACACCCAGCAGAAAACGTTGGAAATCGTATAAAATATATAATATTTATATATAAAAATTACGTGTCACATTGTTTGTCCGCCTTGGACTCCTAAACTACTGAACCGATTTTAGCAAAATTTAGCACGCTGTGTGCAGTTCGAGTCAGCTTAGACGATAGGATAGTAAAAACCATTCATAAATAATAAAAAAAAACTATTAAATGGACGCTCTATTAAGCGAAAAACTCTATTAACTGGACAGAAAGGCTGGTAACCAGAAGGCAGCCATAACTTSTTTATTTTATCAAATGAAATTTATTAGTATGAACATATTCAATATCCCTCATCTCTTGGATTCTTATTCCGAGAAAAACTTTWTCGCCTTTATTCGTAAACAAAATTTTCACTGTATTGAATAGTTTATTATATGAATAATAGTACAAAGTGTATACCACAGCAACGCGTGACCCGGATCCACTAGTATTATATTAATGATGAGCGCGATGAACTGAGTCGATTTAGCTATGCCCGTTAGTCCGTCTGAATAAAGGCGAACTAGTTCCTCAGCCTTGAGGTATTCATGTGAAATCTTGCACCTGTCCTTTTATCCCCAAGAAGCTGCAGGTTTGTGGGGACGCCGCCGCGTACAAACTAAAAGATCAGCATCACGTTCTTGTGTGGACAACTTTTTTAATTGTTAAAATATTTTCACGAAATTTGGTATAAATTATTGGTCAAGCCAAGGGCACAATGGACAAAAGGTCGCGGTGCAATCCTCGTCTATTTTTTTTTTAGACAAGGCTATAGTCTCACCATCCAAATCAAGTTGTATGGATTTTTTTTTTATTTGAGAATCTCTCTTTTTTTTCTCTTATTTAAAGAAATGTTGTCTACTTATTTTATTAAAGCTGTGTACTTTCTGTTATAGGGACCTGCACGGCCTGTTCAACCAGCTTCCGACGCATTCGGTTCTAATACATCCGGCGGAGGTGGTGGTTTTGCTGACTTTGCAGATTTCGACAATAAGGTTGGTAACAATTTTACAGTACGTTGGGATCGTTGGTAATGCATGCATGCCACACTGGCACTAACATATTCCCTAGACATAATCCCCGAGTCACACTATTTGTTCTTAGACCTAACATTAATAACACCATGTTTTATTTAATATTTATCAAAATTATTATTTTTTATCTTAAGTAGTTGATTTTGTTATGATTAATTTTTTGTTTACAACAACATTCGCTAACCAATAAAATTTGAAGTATTGTTTTGAGTTAATACAACAAAAGGTAATTTATCAATTATTTTCACTTATACATAGCTTGTATAAATCAGTATTAAATTCACAAACCATAACTGTTAAATATTTTTCCATTATTCAGAAACAGTTTTATTACATAAWTATTTACGCACAGGTGTTACTACAAACCCCTTCCAAAGTTGAAGTCATCGTTTTTTTTTATTTGATTTTTCGCTTGCAAAGTTCTTAGTTTTTATATTGATTTAAATAGTGCCAAGCTGTTTACTTGCCAGCTTTCCTAGTTAATTTTTGTAGTCAGTTTTTCCACCATTGTGTTCAACTTGCCGATAAAACTAACAGTGCGCTTCCATTTTCTGAAACTCTATTTCCAGTGAACATCATATTATCAATCACGTTTATATAAATATTAAGTAAAAGTTATTTAACTATAAGTGTTTTTTCTTATTAAAACAAAGAAGACAAAAAACATAAACCATGACATACGAATACATACCCATGAATCCATATATCTACTTAGAAAATGAAGGAAATGAATGAGACATATAAGATAAAGAGTCGTTAATATTCTTAGTTAATTTAAAWATAAATTATAAAAAATGCATAAAATCGAAAAATTCCAAAACAATTATAGGTAAATTGTATTATGAAATGAATAATAAAAATATAATTCAATATTATCATATTCCCACTAATACTTAACATATTACACTCGTTCACGTACCTAACCAAACATACTACTGCTATTCATTGTGAAAAAAACAAAGCTTCGTTTGAAATGCAAGGATCTATACATATTTTTTAGCAATCTTATGCCGACTAATTACTAAAGAGTTGACTATGCATATGTGTTTATCAATATGATGGAAAACACTTTCTCTAACCATGTACTGAAGACAAGTAAGGATGTCAAAATAGTCAAGAAAATCAAACATTCCAGGCTCACTATGCCATGAAGAGCTATGAAATTTTTTAAAGTTACTTCAAAATATACACTTATTTGTTGATTGAACTAATTTTGATTAAATAATAGCATAATCAGACTAACGACTAAAATGCTTTCCTTATTTACGTATTATGTTTTATTTTAGAGAAATGCTTCAGTAGATGGTTATACAAATATTTATCATGTTCATTGTTCGTTAATAAATTGAAAATTAACAGTTAAATAATTAGTATGATTTTAACTACTTAACTTTAAACGTTAAATACTAGTATTGTGAAAATTATTATACTACATAAAATATCGAATCGAAACAATAACTATAAACATTCTGAATCCTCATTCATTACTACAAGTATATCATCAAAAATATACACATAAACTGTTACTTAAAATACAAAAAAGTAATTATATCGTTACCAAAATGATTTTAAGATGATACAAAACATATAAAGTGAAATCACAACTGTTGCCATTACTAATTCAATTAAGTTCTACTTGTATTAACATACAATTTTGCCAAGCGAGTCTTTTATATATAATTTTTGTGCCTGATAAATCTAAGAGTGATAAAAGCCAGGTATGATGTTTATTTTGACACATGCTGTGACTCGTAGTTGGCTCTCAATTCAAGAAAATTTTTTCGGAATTGAATTTTTATCCGCCTTAAGTTTTTTTCCAGTTTTGAATTTGGAAACTGATTTCATTAAGTGGTGTCTTTCTAATTCACTATAAAATAAATAATAGTAACTCCGCATTTCACAAATAAAAAGCTACCCTTATGGATGGCTGTCAATAGTTAAACGGTACTATTTCACTCTGTCAACTGTGCAAAGACCACTTAATTGTTATGTGTTCACAGCCATACTTCATTTAWTTATTTTATTTTCCAAGAAGATTTTCTTATTCAAGTGGTATATAATTATATAGATGAAGTATGAATACGTATGTATATGAACGATTCTCGAAAATTTAATTTTCTGCAGAAATAATGCAGATGTTCATAGCCCTGAACTCTGCATCTTCTCCAAAATGTTTTTTTTTTGTATATACTCATGTTTTCAATAAAACTGTACAAACTAACACAAATACTGAAGACATTCAATAAATATTTCACATATTCGTTAATGTTAAATATTCAAATAAGTCTATWTGTATGTATATCCTTAAATCACATTGGTCACACATGGAGGAGCACACAGAAATTTTCATTGCATCTGCACTATACCTTGAGTGTGTAAGCAAGGATTTATCTAGACGTTGAAGGCGTTCATTACTTATTATTGTATTGTATTGTATGTTACAAAACGAACTATAGCCGCATATAAAAAATAGTAAATAATAATGAAATGCCTACATAAATATATAAAATCTAAAAAAAAAAATGAAATTATCAAAAGAAATAGCTTATGACTATTACAATGGCATAAAACTGAAATTGATGATACCATTTCCAAATATTGACAAAATAAAAGTAATTTATGCAAAGTTCCGATTCTCCTGTTTCGTCTTATTCAAACAGAAAATTTGAACAACGAGCTTGACTTTTTAAAGAGTATAGGCATTACTTTACATTTCAGTAATCATTAAAAATTCGAATAGTAATAAAAATGACTTGAGTAGTAGGCCTGTCCACAAGTAAGTAAATACACAAATAAATGCATATGTGGTGGTTTTGGAGTATTAACTAAACTTTTATGTTTTTTGCTTCTATTTATTAAATTATTTATATTTGTATGTATTATATGTCTGTATAATATAGTTTATTTTGAATGCACTTTGAATTATTTGCAAACTTATAATTTTGTAATGTAAATTTGTACGCACCTTTTTAAACAAATGTATAATTTGATTGAATTTATTATTTCTTTGTTTTGAATTGGGTTTGTTTCTTTTATTTCTTTTATTTGGCATTTCATCTTCTCGAATGCACCCGCGCTCGTCCACACGCATACACAATGGCAACTGAACATCAACTTGTTTATCAAATTTAAATATGGCTACAGGTCTCGAGCATTCCACCGCCTATAGCATTCCCTCCACAATTAACATCTGCACTTGTGTCATATAACAGTACAAACAGCAAAAGCAGTAGCTCATTCGACATGCCCATAATTACAAAGATTACACCAGTCACCACCACTACATTCGCATCGGTATCAAGCTCATCACCATCTACGTCAGTGTCTACATTAACGGCAATCGCAAACAATTCCAACAACTCATCTACAATGTCCTCGTCTATAAATGATAACTTAACGCGTTCCATCACACCGCTGCAGCAGGCGTCCGCTGTAACGTCGTTGTTCGTGAATAAATCGAGCGAAACAATAGCAGATGCTTCCGTGGAGAATGTGCGAGAAAGCCGAGCMTCTATTATTAGTGGTCCGACAGATTTTTCAGATGATCCCTTCAAGGACTATCGTTATGAGGATCCCTTTAGTATTAAAGACCCATTCGCAGATGATGAAGATATAGATACGGATCCGGAAAAGATTTTCAAGGACGACTTCTCAGGTGATATATAAATTTGTTATATTTTTTGGACATAACAGTAATTTAGTTATTAACTTTTATTTAAATACAATATTTTACTTGCGTGTGAGTTTGCCTTGTGAGTTTGATGATTTTACGATTTCAAACATTTTTCTTTTAGGCGATGATAAGGCCAAGACTACATCTATTGGTTTTACGGCAAACAGCACCAATACTCAAGGATTTGTAGTTAGCAATAAATCTGCAACTCCGTTAAGCGCTGATTTTCTTGACCAGTTYGATGCATTCAATTTGAATCCTAGTCCTGTACCTTCACAACAGTCTTCAACATCGGGCGGCTTAACAGGTATAGGTTTTGGCAGTGGGGGTCAGAGTAGTATTAGTAGCTCAAGTAAGAAATCGGATAGTGTTACACCTATTCCACATGCATTGGGGGGCGGTGAAGCTAGTGGCGATGGTGGTGGTTTATTTGATGACTTTGCCAATTTTGATACATTTGGCGCTACGAAACCGAAAGCGACAGTTGCGCTGTCCACTGTGGGGGAACTGGAGTCTGCATTCAAAAGCAGCAACTTACAAGAGCCCAAACCCAAGACAAATGATTCTTTCTTCGACGCATTTAATGATAATTTTGATAACAATTCTAATCGTGATGTGAAGACAAGTACTCTAACTGGCAAGTTAAACACGAACATTTTCGATCCYTTTGGTGATAGCAAGACAAATTCAGATGCATTTGATGCCTTTAGCACTTCCAAGCGTAGTGATTCAGCCTTTGTAGATCCTAAAGGAAATTCGGCCATTACTAAATCATCTAAAGTGTTTGATGACTTCAATGACAATACATTCGAAGATGATTTTTTTAAGATAAAAGACAATAAGGCAAATGCCAACTTTGATGTCAAGGTGACAACTACGCTGGTAAATAATGCTAATACTAAAGACGATAGTTTCGGAAAATTCGATGACCTCAACAACAGTCTTAATTTTACAAACGATTTTGATACTTCTTTAAACAACTCAAAAAATTTAACAGATAATGAAGAGATACAATCTTTTTCGGCGTTTCCTAAACATACATTAGGAGCTACCTCATTAACGAAAGTACAAAATTTCACAACTCTAAGTAAAGTGTCAAATCCAGATGTAGCCCTTGCTGTGGTTGGCGCAGCTGGGGAAAATGGCGACAAAGTTGCAGAGAAATTCGCTGCCGACTACTCCAAAGCAGATACATTCGAGATGGATTTGCAGGAGGCACTTAAACGCAGTATGCTGGAAAATTAAGAATTGATATTAAATCTCCACATACCACTTTGTATAATTATTATTAATTTCGATGTATTTATAACTATATATATTCCGCTGTTATAAATATATTGTAAAAGTAGTAATATAGTTCGCCATAATAAAATGGAAATTAGACATAACTAGGAATATGGGCATTGCCCGTTCAACGATTCACTCATTGSTGATAAAAAAAAACCTTATTTATATGTCATTTATGATCGGTTTTGCTCAGATTTTGTACTCATACTTTTATTTACATCATGAATAATTATTTTATACTTAAAAATACCTCTTAAACCACCTTATTTTGCATAGAATTGTATTTGTGTTGCTAATCATATGACTAGTTTTGTAAAATTTGTCTTTGGAAAATATTTTTTATGCGTATAAAAATTGTAATTCGGATTTTTGGATCTATGCAGCATTTGTTTTCACACYACGCACATCACATTATATTTGTACAATCCTAAATATTTGCAAAAAATAAGGAAGCAATGTGATACAAATAGTTTATAGATTTAAAAATTCATTTCTTACAATCTTTAATACGCATAATTTGATTACCAACCAAAAATTATCTGAAAATTCCATMCTTTAAATTTTGTATTATTTACTTTATAAATTATTTTTGTTTAGCTATACGAAAAACTTATCATTTACATGAATATTTATAATAAAATGCGAAGCATGATTATACATACTGACACCAGATGTTTAAAATTTATGATAATAATACCTTTCACAGGTTGTTTGCCTATATCATAAAAGGGTATTAGTTTGTATKGCAGCTATATTCTATAGTAGTTYGATCTGAACAATTTTTTTCGGTATTAATCGTTGCCTTGGACAATAATCCATGCTAAATATCGTGGAGATATAAAAAGTTGTGCATACAAGGACATGTACTTGATCACGTATATGATTAAATATTTAATAATTTCAAAAAATTTAAACCGGAACTAAAACAAGGGTATTCAAAATTGGCGTCAATAGTTTGAACCTGTTTTTTTTATTCAGATCAGCTGATTTGCTAACAAATAATTTTTTTTTAAAGGGTGACACTATTATTTTAAAAATTGCGATTCTCAAACTCATGATTTTATTTGAATAAAGCAATAAAAAATTATTTTTACCATTGCAAAAAATATAAAACCATTATTATTTAGTAAAATTATGGACCTAAATCAACGGWTACATTGCTATCCAATCTCGTAGTTTACAGATATCGCAGTCACCCTGTTGCCAGCGTAATCACAAAAATGTTGGAAACTCTATTGCCGATACCCAGCTGAAAATTTTGCAAATCGTCAACATTTTAATTTTAGCAAAATTGTGAAATTATTTTTTAAAATATTGCCAATAAACGCGAAAACACATACTGCCGAAAATWAGATTTGTTGCGAAACCATACAGTGTGTTTTTCAGAGGTGTCGGGGAAGGTTTTGTACTATTGGATTTGTCTGCAACTTGTCTGAATACAATAAAAAGGAATTGGACATGGCGACAGCCAAAATATCAGCATTTACATCTAAAAACTATGAATATGATTGTACTCGTAAATGTCGTCATGTTGAGCATGGAAATAAAATAACTGCAGCATTGACCAAACGTTCAATTGACGATGAGCACCTTGGAGCATACATTGCAAAAACTTGCGCAAACTACATGGATATAGTGGATGATTTGGTAATTCCAAATATTAAGTTAAGGATATTTTATTTTACTGATGGTAAATTAATCTTCTAGGGACGMTCTGCAGTGCACTTGGCTGCATCCGTTAATCGTTATGCTATACTCGAGTGGTTGCTTAATCATGTATGTTTGATATTTTTTTTGATATATGTTTGTGCCGAAAGTATATTTTGAATATTAAGGGGGCCATTATAAATAGTCGTGATTTTGAATCTGGAAGTAGTGCACTACATCGTGCGATCTATTACGGCTGCATTGATTGTGCCGTTCTTCTGTTGCGCTATGGTGCTAGTCTAGAGCTTTTGGATGATGATACTCGTTGTGCTTTACAAAACGTTTGTCGGCCCCGTGATTTTCCTATATTTGCATCGGTGTAAGTATTAACATATGAATATATGTGTTGCTTTTGAAACTTACAGATATTAAAAKTTTTGTATATTTTTCCATTTCAGCCAAAGTAGTAACGAAATTTTAGTTTGGGGTACAAACAAAAATTATAATTTGGGAACAGGAAATTCTGAATCCACCAATACCCCACAGTCGGTTGACTTCTTTCGTAAGGAACACATATCAATTGATAATGTTGCTCTCGGTGCTTATCACAGTTTATTTTTGGATAAAAAAGGAATACTTTATTCGGTGGGTCATGGAGAGGGCGGACGTTTAGGTGCATGTCTATTCTGGTATATGTGAGTTTTTATTTTAATTAAAAATTGCTTTATACCAACACAGGAGTTGGAGGTGAGCATAGCCTAGCTACCCCTAAAAAGGTGAAGATTCCAAAAAAGAGTTATGGGGAACATATAATATGCATAAGCGCATCTCGAAAGCATTCATTATTGCTAACAGATAATTCTGCCGTATTTGCTTGTGGCTTAAACGAGGATAAACAATTGGGAGTTCGTGATGCAGGCGATAAATTAGCAGTTTTTCGAGAAGTAGTAACATTACGCGATCTAAATGTATCTGGTCTGTTGCGTGTAATTGCCAGAGATTTTCACTCAATCGCATACTCAGAACAATGTATTTATACATGGGGCACAAATCACGGCCAAATGGGTATTGACACTGATGTGAAAACTGTACCCTTACCAAAACAAGTAAATACCAATAATTTAAAGCTAAAGTTTTTAATCATATTTTAATTATTTTCAGATGAAATTACCATCAAAAACTAATATTGATTTTGTTGAAGCGAATAACTCAGCAACTGTAGTTTATACTAAGGATACGAATATTTTATTATATTTCAAATGCAAAATGCGTACAATTAAGCCGCCGAAGTAAGATTTTTTAGATATTTTTATATACATTAGGCTTTAACAATCTCTTCTTAATTTTTTTTGTAGTTTCGAAGCCTTGAAAAGTATTTCCGTTGTTGGTGGCGACGTTGTTAAGTCTGGTAAAGGTACTGCCACAGCTTTGAAACTGCTTATGCTTACGCAAACAAATGTTATTTTTCTTTGGTATGAAATTACTCAGCAATTTTACAGGTTTGTACAAATATACTTAAAAAGAAAAAAAAAAAAAAAAAAAAATTCAGTACAACACACTGTAACGCCCTTATTATTTGTGAATACCATCTAGATGTAGTTTTTCGCAACTACGAATCTCGCAAATCGACAAAATCTTTTACAAAGCTAACCAAGTGTTCATACTATCGCAAGGTGATGTATATAAAGGCAAATGTCAGCAGGTGCCAATACCGACTTACATGACCAGAACCGATACTCAAAAGCATCCCTCATCAACAGGCAATATATGGAGCAGCTGTGATCAGAATCGAACAGAAATCTGTAAAGAGCACATGATACGCATTGAGCTGCAGCGCTATCCAAGTGTTGATCGAGCCGTCGATATATTCTGTGATGATGATTTCACGTCGTTTGCTGTTTTACAGGAATCACATTTAAAATATTTCAAATTACCCAATTTAAGACATGAAGAATACAATTTCAAGAAATTGTACAATGAAGTGGATGAATTCGATGCTGTGCATGACGTAGTGTTTCATGTGGATAGTGAAACGTATGCTGCTCACAAATTTATTTTGTACGCTCGTGCGCCTGGCTTGCGTGACATACTCCAGTCTTATGAAGATGAACATATCTACTTAAATTTCAAACTAATGACTGGCAAGATGTTCGAATTGATGCTAAAACATATCTACACAAATCAATTTCCAAATGAAGATGGTGAGATAATATGCTATATTTTGCTTTTACTTCAATAACGGCATCATTTTAATGTTTTTAACTGTTGTCGTTCTCTTACCGTAGACCTAGACAATATTCAACACAGCTTAGGTCCGGACTGTCCAACTGAACGTATCGATATTTGCAAGTTGTTTTTGCAATTCGTTGAGAAATTCAAAATACAAAGTTTGGCAAATTTTTTGCAAAGGTTCTTTGTTAATCACATAATTTGGTCCAAAATAATAAAACATGTTTTTTTTTTACAGTTTTACACAGAAGTCTCCATTCTATTTACCGCAAATAGCGGATAAATCAAAATATCGTTTCAATCGCCTTTACCATGGTGATTTTCCAGAACTTTATGATGTGCGCATCATTTGCGGCGGCGACGTTGTCCTACCAGCGCACAAATGCATTCTAGTTGCCCGCCTTGAATACTTCAACATGATGTTCACACACACATGGGCTGAGCAAAGCACAGTCAATTTGAGCACTATACCACCGGAGTACATGCGCCCTATTATAGAGTTCTTGTACAGCTCGGACGTGGAGAACTTTCGCAAGCAGAACTTCTCCGAAACATTTTTGTTCAATATGRTTGTATACTGTGATCAATTCTTTATTGAAAGTTTGCGTAAGGTGTGCGAGACGTTAATATTGGACAAGATAACCATACGAAAATGTGGAGAATTTTTGGATTTTGCGTGCATGTATAATTGTGACATTTTGAAGGAGGGCTGTTTGGAGTTCATTTGCCAGAATTTAGCACGAGTATTGAACTATAAAAGTTTGGATGTGTGTGAACCCGATGCGCTTAGGTATATAAATGAACATTATCGGAAAATGTTTAAGGATGTATTTGACTATCGTATGATAACGCCAGATTCGGATGCGGCGGATGATGAATTGTTATTGAGTTTTGTGGACGATTTTCGAATCGATCTAACATATCGTATGGATGAAGACGWTGTGAGTATTGTATTATAAAAACGAAGAAGCTTCTTAAGTTCTCAAGAAAAGCTACAACTTAATTTATAAGTKACACATAACAGAATAAATCATTTATTAAGTTACTATTTATATTATTTAGGAAGCTTTAAATAAGTCGGGCAAACAAAAGTCGAAGGAAAGCAAAAATAACATGAATGCCAAGCGTCAATATGAACTTGAAGCCATATCCTCCATGCTGGAGACAATAAATGTGAATGAAAAAAATATGAAAGAAGCGCAAGAGAYCCAATCCAAGGTGACCAAAGAAGCTTCAGAGATGGCGGAAAAACTACAAGCCGAAGCACGAACATGGATGAAGGTGGCTGATAAGAAGGATCAAAAGAAACGTCAACCAGTCGAGCATTCACCTAAACTTAATGAGATTTTGAAAGCGGAAGAGACACCAAAACTTGAATACGTTTCTGTAACAAAAATTAATGGTGAGAGTGCTGCCGCAAAAACTCCTGAAAAGTCTTTAAGCGAGGACCTGCCTACAATGACACCTAATAAGGGGTACAGCTTAAATYTGGCTGACTTTACAACACCACCGTCACGTGAAAAGCTCTCGCAGAAACAACGCAAGCGACTCTCTTCGGAATCAACGACTTCTTGGCGAACGTCGGCAACGTCGGCAACGCCGGAAAGCAAACCAGTTAAYGTACCAGTAACACCGCYAAATGCTTGGGGTGTAGTCGCACAGGCTTCCCCAAGCGCATACTCACTTTCCCCGCCCACAGGCAGTATTGCCGATCCGAGCTCGTTTGCGAATATGATGCGAGGCAATCCGAGTAATGCTGACAATAGTTTTTCACGAATTGTAGCCGATGAACGAAAGCAACGCGATTACTATGAACGCATGCGCAACAAGTCGCTGGTACTGACGCAAATAGAAGAACAGGCAATAGCTGAGTTACGCGAGTTTTACAATGTTGATAATGTAACGGATGAGGAAATAACAATCGAAAGAAAGTCACTGCCTTCAACCATGAATTTTGCCGTCTGGCAACGCCATTAAACAGGCAAAGGAACATAGAAATTTGCCGAAGAATGCCGCAAACATTTACATATACATAATTATATATGTATATATGTATGTATATATTTATATTGGTTAGTAGAATTTTTATTAGCTTTGCTATTGAAGCTATACATATCTTTAGTTTTATTTAATTTAAATGAGTTTTATATTTACATAATTTATAAATATTTCATCAAAGGTTTTTAAGTTAAATATTTTTAAGCATACATCAAATTCTTAAACAGACAACAATGTACCGTTATGAGGCATTTAAGGCTAAGCTTTACAATAAAGTTTATTTTAAAACCAAACCCAGCTTAGTTGTTAATAAAACAACAAAAAAGTTTAAAACATAATAAGAAAACATAATAATAATACAATAAAAAAATATATGTTTGACTTATAAATTAAAAACATTCTTTGCGGAATGCAAAGCCGTACTGATCGCATTTGTAGCGCAGTGTTTTGCCTAATTGTGGTGGACCACAGTAGAATACCGTTACCTTGCCCTTCTTCTGCGCTTGCAGCTGTTTAAAAACTTTATCCCAGTTTGGACGACCGGCATTCGTGCGCGTCTTCAGGCCAGTAATGAGATCTCGCTTGCCCTGAAACCAAGCAAATTCAATGATTAGAGCCGCGAAGTTAAAGACAATAAAAACGTTAGCTTCGTCTTCACCGAAGCTATAATATYCTTTACGTCTGCATTTTTTASAGCAGGGAAGGGTATAAAAAGGATTTTATTTTGATTTTGGTTACTGAGTTTGTATGACAGCTATAAGCTGTTCGACCTGAACAATTTGTTCGAAGTTTGTAGCGCTGCCTGGAACAATAGTTTCGTAAAAATACCTTATCTAAGAAACAAGTATTCCTAAAATTTCATCGAGCCGTTTGTATGGTAGCTAATTGCTATAKTGACCCTATATATACAATTTATTCGGATATTGTAACRTTGCCTTGCGTAATAATCTATGCCAAATTTCGTGATGAYACCTTATCGATTAAAAAAGTTGTCCATATAAGGACTTGAGTTTGATGGATCAGTTACATCGTATAGTAGTCGGATATCGGCGGTTCCGACAAATGAGCAGTTTCTTGAGGAGAAAAAGTCATGTACCTATTTTCAGATCGCTATCGCAAAAACTGCGCTACTACATCTCGTATATACAGACCGACAGACGGATAAGGCTCATTATAATTTTTATATACATTTTATAGGGTCTCTGATGTTTCTTTCTGGTAATATATCGTATTCAGCGTATAAWAAGTAGTAAGCAAAGATATTCAAATAATCACAAACCTTTTCATGTAGTAAATCTAAAGCCAATTGCAGTCCCACTGCCTTCATATCGGTGCGCTGTAGRGCACTGGTTATGTACATATGCATATCTAGGAACCTCTCCATTGGTCCACCCAGCTCAGCCTGTTCGATTTCCAGCTGTGACAATAAATTTACAAACCACTCGAATGAGCGCTGATCGCGGTTGATCCAAAAGAAGTCCACCTTACGCAAATTCATCACCGTTTTCGGTATATCACTTGCCCACTCAAATTGACAACGCGGACAGGTRTGCCGAGCCTTCCAGTAGCGATGCATTATGGATTGCAAAATAGATGCGAATGGCGTGACACCGATTCCAGTGCCGATGAGCACAGCGTGTTGAGCGCCGAATATATGACTGGACGGCGCCCCATATGGRCCATCGATGAAGATCTTTATACAAGAAGAAAATGTTGTAAGCTATTAATAACTGCCGTAGGCATAAATATATGCGTGAAGCATATTTGTAAACGTGTGTTGAAATCCCAAACCTCTAATACGCCAGCGTCTAGTGTAACCTTGCTACCCGAGTTATGGTTGCCCTGTGGTGGTAGACTGCCATTGCTACCGCGATTTTTGATGGATGTCGAGAGGGAACGCAAAAAGGTCGGTCTGCGAAAACGACCAACTTTAGTTCGCGCTGTTGGATCCTTAGGGTGGGAATTCGAGACATGRTTTTGCTTTAGTGTATTATAGCCAATTAGAAATTTAGAGTGTATGCTTTATAAACGTATTAATTTGAATGGAATGATATCGAAAATACCATAATTCTAAGCTTAGTAKGTATATCTAGTAGTGTTATGTATGTATATTGCAGTCATTGAATTTTAGTAAGTACTACAAAAGAGTTGATAAAAATCTGCCGCATTGAGATACATATATTAATCCGTAAAACATATATTATTATATATGCAAGTAAGTATATTTTTGTTAAATATGTATAATTTAATAATTTAATATACTTACTTCTAACGGTTTCGACACGCTGGCTTCGGATATTTCAATTGTCGTGCTGTCGGTCTTGCCAACTCCATTTCCTGAGGTAAAGTTAAAAGTTAAAAAAAAATACGCATTTATGAATGAYTTTGAAAAGTTAGTAAAATGAAACGCAAGATTTTTCGGGATCCAAAAATTTTACTTGAATCTAAGTATCATTTTTCGGGATCAAAATAGTACAATAATCACCTTTTCCTTCTTCTAGCTCCCTGTATGTATCCATGTTGCCTGTAATGTATTGAAATGATCACAGTTATTACATACTATACTAGAGACCTGTATGGTTGGGGCCTTACCTCTCGGTGTTGCCGTAAAATCTTGTTCAGCTTCCTCGAGGCTTGGTGTTTTAAAGGCAATTATTGTCGGCTTATTGCGCATGTAACGAAAACTCTGTGCTAGCGATTTGTTTTGAGGGTTTAAGTAGGCTAAACCTCCGCTCTGAAGTCGCGCACGCCTGACACGTGACTCATCGAAAGACCTCTCAGATTCCGAACGACCGAGCGCTCGTAAACTTGAATARTATGAAAGGGAAAACATTTACTTAATCTGTATTTTCAATTGCATATATAGTACATTATTTCATCTTCATTTGATACCGTTATTATCTTATTGTAACACTTACGCTTTGAGGCGTTCCTTCTTTTTAGACTTGATGGCCATATCTGGTAGTGAGAGACTCTTTTCGAGCTGTGGTTTACGAGAGTTTAACTTTTGTAAGCGTTTGTCCAATGGCTTTTGGACGGAATCCACTTGATCGCCTACAAAACCTTCATTCCAGTGACCATCGATCTCTGTTCTCGCAGGCACATCTTTGCGAGAGAAGGTACGTTGGAGCGTCTTCTTAATGCTGCGTATACGATCTGCGTGTTTCGTAGATGCAATATCGTTCTCATTGCGAGTATTTGTATTGTCAATGGCCAATTTTGAAGGTTGTTGTATGTGTCGCGCGGGTTTGAGGGGCACATTTTGCATTTGATTTGCGCCTTTACTTGGTAGTAGTACTGAATCATTTGCACTGGTTTTGCCATGTAAGCGTGCTAGATTTTGAGCAAGGAAATCGATTTGTGGCGTTGCGGATGTTTTAGATTCAGTTTTGTTGGTAATACACACCAAGTCGGTGGGAATCGCATGTCGGTGCTGTATGATTTCGCCATTTTGGAGTTTCTGCTGTTCTTTCTCGAAATACTGGTACAATCGATTGGTCCATTCGCCTACAGTGCGTATATGCAGCCACATGTAATCCTCCTGCTCCGGTGCTGAACTTATTGTGAAGGGATGCCATTCATAGTTGGCAATAACCGGTATATTAACAAAGACATAATCACCAGGACGGAAATTGAAGTTAAATGGACGTTTAATGACCAAATGTATAACTTTGGATGGTAAAAGTAAACCGGAACTGATGTAGGTTTTTCCATGTTCGCTTTTCATCCAGACAAAKCGCAATATACGCTCCACTATGTACACCAGCCCTGGCACCAAAAACCACTTCCAGAAATTCGGACCATGAAACAGTAGTAGAATCCAAAATGGAATATACAATAGATGCGTCCAATAAAAGACCTCGAAGGAACCCTTGCGGCGTACAAATGGCTGTGAGCAAATGAACATTATTAATAGGATAATTAGTAGCGCCAAACCAGTAGGGTTGGCACAGCCCGGTATGAGACCGAACAGCCCTGGGCGATCGGTTAGCAGCCATTCGCCGATTGTGTAGTGGCCAGCATTGATTTTAGGATCGTTCACCACAATTATGGAGAAATTGAAAAGATGTGCGATGGTATGAAGCAGACTCAGGATTGACACCACAATACCCGTTAGTTTGTGAAGATAGATGTGGTTATCCAGTGGCAGGTACGAAGAAAGCCCCTGTGAACGCAGATATGTAAGAGAATGTCGCAACATTAGCACTAATATCCAGGCGCAATTGAAATTCAGACATTGTCCTGCGGGAGTAGAAATCAMAATTAGTTGAATTTTTGGATATTATATGTACATCAACTTAAGAATCTTAACTAACCACATGCGCGCGCAACAATCACAAATCCATTGCTCGCTCGATATTGAATGGCTCGTGAGATGAAAAGGCACAAATTTATGGCAATGTAGATATATAGATACGAAACGAAAGCTTGGTTATTTTTCATGTAGGCCAAAGTGAGTTGATGTGGCTTGTCAAAGCGCAGTCGCGGACATTTGGACTTCGGCTTAGGAGTCTCTTGCGTCATGGGCACAAGCCAACGATCTATGCTGTGCGTCAATAGAATTCCGTTATATACAAAAATATTAAAAGTTAAGATAATACTTACGTAATACTGAGGTTTTCTAATAATCCGCCATGTTTGCAAATTTGATTTTTTAAGGCCTCATAAGTGATTTCACCACGATTATAGGGATCCGCATCTTCAAACATGGCTGTTGTCAGATCTTCAATCTAAATGGGTGTTACTAAGTTAAGTCATTTAAAACTGCTTAAAAACCTTACTTGTTCATCGGAGAATTCCATGCCATTTTCCTCCATGCAGGCGCGTATCACATCATGCAGTTCCTTATGCTGTATCAGACCGTCGCCTGAGGACATTATAAACATATTTGAAAGAAATATGTCATGTAAATCAAGAATTCATTTGACCACACCCATGAACAAATACCGTCCTATACTCTTAAAAGTTATAACCCTGGTTAGAAAAAACCCTCGTTATGGTTATTATGTGATCTTAAAAAAACAGTCTGCTTTCGTAACAATGTTTGTTCAAAATTCTAGTCAAAAKATTATTGCACGTTAACATTACTTCAACTTATTTTTTTATATTTATTATGAACTTTAACCACTTTTTGCCATTTTTCCGTTAGAGACATTATTCCATCAGTGGAAAAGTTTTCCGATTTCTCGGCGAAAAACTGCAAAAAGTAATTCTCACAGGCTTCCCTTGAAGCCAACTTTTCTCCATTAAGGGAGTTCTGCATTGACCGAAACAAATGGTAGTCCGATGGTGCAAGATCAGAGCTATGTTGTAAATGCATCAAAAGTTCCCAGCCAAGCTCGCTCAGTTTTTTCCAAATCTTTTATAGCCAGCTTTTTTTAAATGGTTCAAACCCGGCATTCTTCCCTTTTTTATATTCGACTGCAACGACATCTATTGACAAAATACGAACAGACTTTTTCGACTACGCATATACGAGTATAGGACATGTTTACAGCGAGCTTAACGCCGATATATTTATTGAAGAATAAATCGCCATCAATAAGTTTTTAACTGCCTTTCATATTTATGCTTAGGATTATTATTTATAAAAAAAGTCAAGGGAGAACTTCTAAATAGCTTCTGAAGGATTCTTAGAATATATTAACAGTTTTTCGTAACAGAAATATGTTCAGGGGCGTGTTTTTCTCTATTATAATTTCTAAAATTTGAACCAACTGCTCTATAAGGGATAGACACACTCGGCAAAGTCTGCCAATTTTTTAATAAAGGTCAATGCTGCATGTGCCATACCAGAACTGGTTTTCAATGGCTACCAAATAAGACTATTTCCCGAGTACGGCACTTACCATCGATATCGTATACTTTAAATAGGAAACGTATTTTATCGTCCGCTGACTGGCCGGAGAATTGATGAATGGCATCGATGAACTCTTGCAAAGAAATCGAACCCGAGTTATCTTTGTCGAATATTTGAAAGACACGATCGGTAAAGAATGGCTGCATTGAGTGACATCCATGTACCAACAAGCAACAAGCAGCAAACCAACCAAACATTCGCAACAGCAAGATGAAAGACAAGAAAAACAAAAATAAATTCAAGGGGTAGAGAAATAAAATGCGAATTGCTGTTGGCAGATTCTCACGTTTTTCGATGTTACTATTTTCTGAAATTCTTCACGTCGTATCTCCCGTTCATTGCCCACAGTACTGCGAAAGAGTTGCTCCAGACGCACCAGGGAGCTCTTATCAAAACCGGTGCGTGGCCTAAGAACGAAATGAAAGAAAACAAAAATAAAATACCAAACGGCAAGTGAAGTTGCAGTTGTTGTGTTGGTGCGCTCACACCGGTGGTTGCAAGTCTATAGGTAAATATTTGTGTTTGGCTGGGCAGACAGACGTGAGTGGCGGTCAGTAAAGGTGAAGAAAACATTTTCGGTTAGTTGAGCTCGTGCAATAAATTATAGATTAATTAAAGATTGCGGCTATTGGACGCTGACTGATTAATGGAGCAGYGAATCGTGTGCTTATTGCACTCACGGCCTCGGTTGCTTGAGTTACACATTAGCACATATGTGTACGCATTTACATAGGGGGTACTGCGGGCACCTACCACGATCGTGTAAGAGTGCAACACTTTTTATTTGCCACTATGGAAATGAATGGATGAGGAAGGCTTCTGGATTAGCTTTTGCATTTGCGTTTGCTCYTCGGGTGTGTTAATCGATTTGTTTGCAATTTGTAAGTGTTCAGCACGTACAATGTTCGYGCACTCGTACGTTAAATTTAATGGCGTCAATAGATGTTGCACATTGCCAAATGTTGCGTTAAAAATTTGTTTCGTTTGATTGGAAGTGGGTCTGTCTGCGCCACCGGTTTCGCGCAGCCCGGCCGTGGGATACTCACCGTGTATTGGTCAGGTGTGAAATGAATTCCATTATTTGGTTTGTGGATATCAGATTCGTGCCGTCAACATCGATCAGACGGTATAGTTTATCCAGGATCTGTATGCGGAAGAAGCAGTTAAATTTTGTAGATTTTTTAAAGTCCTTAAACTCTTAAACTAATGTGCACAGTTTATGGACTATAAAAATGTAAACATGTACACTAAGCGCATACAAATTTACTCTAAAATGAAATTAGCAGGCAATCATTTTACTTACACCGCGCGCTTGCCAAATTTCTGTAAAGTTCTTCGGTGTGATCTTACTGTTCTCGCCACAAATCACATATGCCACTGACTCGAGTTGTTCGGCGAAATCCATTTGTCTATCATCGCTGTGAATTTAAACAAAACATTGTTTTTAGAGTAGGTGATTGTTTGTAAATAATTTTTTTTTCTGTTAACTATACAATTTTAGCGCAAAATTTAGCTAATGAGTAAGCAACAGACATCATTTTTATTAGAATTACCAAAGTTTGTTTGAAGAAAAAACATTACAATATTTAATTTAAAGCACATGTGGGTATATACTTCTCAGAAAATTGTTTGTAAATATTTTATTTCCTTAAATATTTGTATTATTTTCTTGTTGGTACAACCTCCGTGGATATTTGTAGGGAGCTATGAAAACTTTTGGAAACTGTTGCCCTTTACATTTTTTTCTGTAGCAGCGGAAACATTCCTGCAGAAAATTCGAGCAATGGTGGCGAGCTGACAGTGCTTGGATGATTGAAAATTCAGGGCTTTTCCGATTACTTAGATTCGAATATCGTGGGAGCGGGCCTCCAACAGCTCGTTAAGGTACCTTGTTAATGATGCAAATATAGGAACGAAATAGCACCGTGATACCAAGATGGTATTACGGAGACTATCGTGTCTATTATAGTTTGGTTTGACGTCTGCCACATGCAAAATATCTAATTTTCTTGTAAACAGAACATCATGATGTGATTGCAGAAGAGTAGATTGCCAATAAAATGATTTCTTCTCTTTCTAAAATTTTAATATCAACTCAGGTAAAAGCGTTATAAGTCGGTCAAAGCCGTGAAAGGGAATGGAGGCATGCAAAATGGGCTTCCTATCAAATACGATCACTTGAAGGAAACAATACATATATTCCATTCAGATCTGCTTAGTATATTCCAAAAGATTCTTACTTTTTGGCTTTTAAACAAGTACATTGGATGTTCGGACACCTACCGGAAGCCAAAGGAAAGGGTTCAGAGGCTCGCTGCGCTGTGCATAAGGGGAGCTTTAAGAACAACTACAATGGCGGCTCATGAACTGGAACTAAACCATTAACTTCGCTGAAAACTGCGCAGCAAAATCGGCAGGACGACTACTAGCTGCTGGAKAATTTACATATAGAACCTTCGGGCAAAGCTCGGTGGGTAATGGCGGTTCGGCAAATACCGACTACATGACCTCACTTTTCAACAGGGAAAGAAGGTTCAGAGTAAAACTCGATGGTTGGCGTAAAGGTGTGTTAGATAAGCGCAACACTCTAAACATCTATATGGAGGGCTCGAAAATGGGTGATGGAGTTGGTGCGGGAATATACTATCCAGAGTTAGGCATAAGGCAACCTTTTAAGTTGGCGGAGAACAGTAGTATATTTCAAGCTGAGGTCTTTGCTATTGTGAAAGCCGCGGAGCTAGCCTTTAATACAATTGCAGGCAATTCCAGAGTCAAAATCTACGTAGTCAACCAATCAACAATCAATACAGAAACGTCGTATCGTATGTCAGCCAGAACGGTCTTGGGAAGCAGGACAGCAGTGGAAAGTGTTGCCAGAAGCAAACAACTTCACTTATGCTTTGCCAGGCTTCAAAGACATCGAGGGCAATGAAATGCTTGTCGAGATTGCCAATAATGGTGTACGACTGACATCCAGAAATGTGAAATGCTGAAAAATATATATGAATGTAAATGATCAGCGTGACGAGCTGAGTCGGTTTAATCATGTCAGCCTGGATGACCGTCTGTATGTATGCGAACAACTTCCTCAGCTTTTGAGATATCGAAATGGAATTTTACAGACCTTTAGATCTCTCCATGAAGCTTCTCTTTTTTAAGAACTGTCGATATCGGAATACTATAGCTTATAGCTGCCATACAACGTTTTCAATCAAAATCAAACTCAACTCCTTGCATGGAAGCTTCTTATATGAGAAGATATCTTCACAAAACTTGGTAGGAATTATTTTTCATAGTAATGCTACGATCTCCGTATCAATTGCTCACTATAGCGTATCAAATTTAAAATGAAGATATTCATAGAAGCTATTTTTTCTTTATTAAATAATTTTTATTCGACTTGAAGGTTGTTGATCTATATCATACAACGTGACTAAAAAGAACGAAACGTTTTTAGTTGAATGTCAAACGTTCGCCAGTTACGTTTTCTGATTTAGTTACATACATATTTAGTTGCTCCAGAAAATGCACTTGCATAGAGTATTATAGCTTCAGTATTTTTTTGTTTATCACAACATCAAAAGCGTGTTAAAATTTGACAWCAAACATATTAAAAAAAATTTCAGCTCTTTTACAACAAAAGCTTTAGCGGCATGTACACAAACTTCTATATTTACCAAGGATCTGTGTATGTTGAGTTCAGGGGACTGCTTGAAAAATTAAAGTTTTTGAGTTAAAGTTTATTCATAACAATTTTTTTTATGAAAATATTAAAAAGATGAAAGGTATTTGTATACTCACGTTAGACGTCCTTTTAAATGTTCAACCCAACGATCCTGCACCAAGTAACCGTTTCCTTCGAGATCGAAGAGATGAAAAAACTTTTGTTGGAATTCCTAAAAAGAAAATAAAATGCCTATAAGTAGAGGTCAACATTTCAGAGGACAATTGTGCAAGCTGACTTCACATGTATGCTCTATCTTTTAGTTGTTGTTGAGACAGCGACGAAATAATATCACGCAAGGTTGTACTGCTAAGGGAAATGTGACCTGTACAGCATTTTTTTTCATCATGAATGATTTACATTTGGTGTTTTACGTTACTTTTAAACAATCAAATGAATGTTTTTTGCGTTTAATTTTTTAATCATACATTATATATGTAAATTAAATCAGGAAGCACGTAGATACTTATTTCAACATAGAATGAAAAATATTCATAAAATTTAAGGTAACGGAGATCTCACTGGGTTCCTTTAGTTTCATTCTCACTTACATAATTCAGTAATAGTTCCCCTCCTACCAACCACTGCTTTAGAAGCATTTTACGAATTTACTTTGAGTGATCCGACCACTATCAAATTTTTTTTCCACATGTTCTGTATAATCATATGAAGTTCTTCGTAAAATGAACTATCAATATATTTTTTTTAACGCTGACATTTTGTAATTTTTTTAGGGGAGGGGAATCACTGGAGTAAAGGAGAGCATTTTTTTTTCAAAAAATATATAATTATTTTCTTCAAAATATATATATAGACTTGAAATCTTAAATTAATTGATAAAGTAGCCCTTTTTGGCTGTCATACTAGGTGTGACTCTAAATAAAATATTTTGTCGCAACTGCCACAGACATTCTTTAAGACAATGTTGACAAATTGACAAATAAGTTTGGTTTTATTTGGAATATTTCGGAGAGTATGAGAAATACCACTAAAAAAGTGGGTTATATGCATATACTGGGTTTTTCCAACAATGATCCTCTGGTTTCTAAGTGTCGTTTTGACCATTTTTAAAATATCGTGATCTGTAACTTTTTTTCATACTTATTACTAATTATTCAGTTTTATTATCAAAATAATAATACATAATTAAGAAAATAATCATCACAGATGGGGTTCACATTCATCTGAGTGGTGCAGTAAATAAACAAAACTGTCGATTCTAGTGCAAAGAAAATCCACAAATTATTCATGAACAACCATTAAGTTCACCTAAATTGCCAGTTTAGTGAGGTTTTTCGTCTGGTGGAATCATCAGTATGTACTTCTTTTGAAATGAAGTTGGTGTCAAAGTTACTGTCAATGGGGAACGGTAAAGATTGATGATAACAAACTTTTAATGGCCGCAATTGGAAGAAGTTGATCTTGACAACATCTGATTCCAACAAGTCGGGGCTATGTGCCACACAGCACGTGTAACAACCGAGTTATTGCGAAAAAAGTTTGGAGAGTCGATTATTTTAAGAAATTGTGACATTGAATGACCTCCGAAAAGTTGTGATTTAATACCATTAGACTACTTATTGTGAGGTTATTTGAAGTCATTAGCTTTTAGCAATAAATCAGATTCTCTTCAAGCTTTAGAAGTCAATATGGCACGTGCTATTCATAACATACGACTTAATTTAGTGGGAAAAGTACTCCAAAATTGAGTTAATCGAATTCATTCCTGCAAAAGAAATCGTTTCGGCTATTTGAATGCTTTAGGATTTTCTAGGTTCCGGGTTCCCTAACCACTGACTTTCATGTTGATATTATAGTCGAAGAAAACCCTAAAAATTGTAAGTTGAAAAAACGTGATGGATAACTTTATTGTAAGTGACTGATTTTTTCATATAAATATCACAACAGTTATCAATATTTACGGTCTCTGTAAATACTGATAATRTTTGTAAAAATTTAATTTTCGGTCGCTAGTTAAGTCGCCGAGTTTCCGCTCCAAAGGTCTTCTCTTTGAAAAAATCTGAAAAAATSTACCGTGTCTTTCGTTTTTAGTCATTTATTTGAGATTCAGAAATTCTTTCGATTAAATCTACACCTCTCATAAATTTCTATCGAGAAATTCTGCAAGTTTTTTCATATTTTACAACCGGATTTGAAGGAATGAGGAAACTAATTATAAACGAATATATTAAAAAAAATATTGTAGATAGTATTAATTAAAAGTAATCAACAAATTACTGATTGATGTGCATTCTCCTCATTATGTCTATCTGTTTGTTTCATTACAAGATATTTAAAATTTGCTTAAAGCAAAAAAACAACCGGCTTTTCACATTATTGCTCCCAAAGATAATTGATTGTATGCAAATGAAAAACTGCATTGTAGGGAAATTAATAGACTAAAAACTTTCTTATAACAATTATGAGTCTTTTGCATGATTGGTCTGTTAGTCTAGAGTGCCTTATTGTATACAAGCGACAAGTACTTTTTACATGACATTATTCTGTGAGGTGYTAATGTCCAGTTGGAAGATGGAAATATAGCTGGAAAAAAAATTCTAGTTAGAAGTCATTATATGTATATGTTTTGTATTAGATCTTATCTTGAAAGAACAAGTATTTACTCCACAGCTTTCGAACAATTGATTGAGACATTTTTTGAATTTTATTTTGAAAAAAAAAAAACTTATTAAAAAATAATTTCGTTTGTTAAAGAAAACTATTTTTAGGTGRAAAGAATGTTGTCAATAAAGGAAAATGTATATTTGGACCTTTGCGCCAGGCAAACTAACCACTTGKAGGTGGTTTTCGAATTTCCGTACAGTGAATTTGATTGAGTAGTAACATGGAATTTTGTCAAAAAATGTGATTTCTATAAAACCACAARATTTAAATATATATAAAAATTACTTGCTGACAACTACATAATTCAAATCCATTCCTTATTKAATTGTAATATTATATAGAATTTATGTAAGACATTTTTTTACTGCGAAATAATTTGTTGATTTTTACATTTTAATTTCTTTATATTTACTCTGAAAAGTCATACCCCTAAGYCTAATCAACAGGTTTAAAGAACACTTAACATCTGCTTAGCTTCTTTACGCTTACATATTTGCTTATACAGTTATTGCAAGTGAAATCAAACAATGATTAATGCAAATATTTAAAAGAATTTGCATACCGGAGATAATATGTGCAAATCGCTAATCAATCGAATAATTTTATTGACTGGCTTTCATTTAGTGGAAAAAGTATTGAAGATCACTTCGAGAAGATTGTTCAAATGATATAAATTGTTTCCCAGACYTTTTGTAAGCTAATATTTGTTTTTATCAAATTTACTTATTTTTTAGGCCGACATTCGTTCCTACATCGAAAATTTATGTTATTCAGAATAGTTCAATAAAAACTGTAGTTTAAACATCTGCATTTCAATTCGCTATTAAGGGTTAATGATTGGTAAACTCAGTGTCATCACATTGATTGTGATTAAAATAAGTAAACAAAAAATCAGATATGGACCATAGCGCGAAACTTGTTTTAAAATATGCAGCCGTTGCTTAGCGTTAACCAAAAATATTCATTAACCGGCTTTACTTTTGGAATCCCTTTTGCCGATTTCTTTCATTGTTGTTTTATGACACAAACCATTCCACAAATTTACATTATTTATGCATACGCATGTACATATATATGCTAATTTGAACGATTACATTCCTAAATACATATTTACACATAAATATATGTATAGACAACGTCTTTTTTTTTAAAGAAACTCGAAACACGGCTACTAAGTAACCCAACTTAGTAAAACAATAAAAATCAAAGCCCGACTAAGAAGTCTTTAGTATGTAGAGCAGATATTTCATTAATTGCTTTAAGCCGAACTTAGATAAAGTTCAGCTGTTATCAGTCATGGAACTCACCTTTTCCAGCACCAGTTTCCGGAATGCCTCACGAGTGTGCTTGCCCTCGGCGAGCAGCGCGCTACACTCGGATATTAGTAGCCAGCGCAGTTTTTCACGCCTCGCCTCCACTTCCATCGCGCTGAAATTCTTATCTAAATTGAGGTTGTAGCGGTCAATGTATCGGGCCACGTGAGACTGCTCTTCGCTTATCTCTTCTAATTGTGCCGAGGTAGTTGGTTCCGCCAGCTGCACGTTGCTGAGGGTGGTGGTAAATGTCTTTCTCGGAGCTGCTTCGGAGGCTGGTGCGGTATTTGCAGAGACTATTGACTGTGATTTGGTTATTTGCTTTTGGTTCTGGTGGTGCTTTTGTTGTTCTTTCTGCGATGTTGTCGATTGTTCGATGTTGTTGTCTAATTCAAACACAGCAGGTGATACGCTAACAATGTTGGCTGTTGCTGGTTTTGTAGTTGTTGTTGCAGTTACCGCTGTTGTTGGCGTAGTTGTGTTGACGTTGGGTAATTTATGCACTTCCACTTTACCCAATTCATCATCGCTGGTATTTGTTTCTTGCGCTCTTACATTTGGTACTGTAGCAGCTYCAGCGCCACCACCGACTTTMGCGAGTCGCTTTACTTTCTGTGGTGGCTGCTTGAGATTTATTTGCTTGCTGCTTGTGCTGATTTCGTTGTGGCTCGTTAGTGGTGGGCTATATGGCTCTGGCTGGTKATCTCGAGCGCCGTGTAATTGTTCTAGATATTGTGCCGCCTGCAACAGCACGTGATTTACGGCGGTTAGCTCCTCTTCGGTGACCGAACTCGGCGCTGTAAATACACTGTTATTGTGATCGTTGGCTTCGCTGCTGTCATTACTCGCACCGTTTGTGGTGGTACTAATGTCCGGCGCCGTGGCGTTTGTTTCATTAAAAGGAAAATCGTCCGAGAAAGATACCTTCTTCGGCGATCGCGTTGGCGTGGGTGGCACCTCTAGCGATTTAATGGAGGACATAGAGCCACGGGGGTTTTCTTTAGAAGTATGATTTTTGTGATTAGAATCCATTTTTGAGATTTTCAAGCTTTTTTCAGTTTAGGAAAGAACTATTTATTATTTCATAAACACATTGGCGCAAGAATAATCAAGTTATTTGTTCGTCTGTAGTATCAAAAAGGCCTCATCGGCATAAYACTGAAAACTGTATGATATTTACAGTTTGTGTTTTAATTTTTATTGTTTAAATTAATTGAAATAGAATAATTTTTTTAATGTCAACATTTATTTTTTAAATAAAAAAAATATATATATATAGGTTGCTTATTTAATAATGAACAATGTTTTATATTCTTTTGGGGTTTTAATATTGTTTAAATATTGTTTTATCAATATTTAATTTAATTTTTTCTTGTATTCGCTATTTAATTCACTCTATTTTATGTATATCTCATTTTGTTATAAAACACAACAAAAATACGCTTTTAGCATTACACATTGCATAACATTGCATTTTCTACTGAATTCATTACAKAATTAATATTCGTACAAATTTGCTACTAGTGCAACTACTAGCGATTAAGTCGAATCGAACGTGACTTTTGCTGAAAACCGTAAATTGGTRCCTTGATGAGGGTATTTTGCTTGCATGTTGTATTTATAAATTATTATTTCAATTTCGCTTTAAAGCGATTTTCACTAATTGTGAAAAACTTATTTTCGAAAATATTTTTGCACTGTTATACACACAAATATGGTTACAATTTTCTATTTAGTTTCACCATATGTTAAAAATGGGCAGTTCACTTAGCATTTTTTTAAGATCGTATGATATGCTTAATGCAATTTGCTCGTTAAACTTTCTACAAAACTTTGTTAAAGCTTCCAACAAATTTATTCCTTATAAACAGTTGTCAACAAAAACCAATCGTGAACTCAATGTGGGAGTCTAATCTGATACCTTATCCAATTTGTTTTTGAAGTTGTTTCATAGCTTAATCGTTTTTCATTTCTTTTTGTATATTTTCTTMTGTAAACACTTTACGTATTTGCTCTTAAAGAAAGATAGCATCACATAATTTTTGAGTTTAACACAGTTTAAATTTCACTTAATCTCTTTAAGGGGTTACATGGGTTTATGGGTTTCAAAAAACCTGTTTTTTTATTGTCTTTTAAATTCTACAACAGTCCTAGAATGCCTTGTCCTATATTTTCAAGTGGATCCGAGTAATAGTTTCGCAGTTACAGCCTTGACAACGTGTAAGCTCGAGACTAGCTAGGCCAAGTGCGCCGTTTTTAAACGCATTTTTCTCGAAACTTTGTTTTTGAAGTGGGTTGGCAAATTTTCTCGAGAACTACTCAACTGGTGTTCATGTAATTTTACACAGATCATTGATATATAATTCTCAAAGCCTTGGACGAAAGATTGTTTTTCGATTACAACTATTTGAAAAA